>NC_135955.1:97251992-97403910 GCF_053455715.1 Rhinoraja longicauda | reverse complement strand
ATTCCCACTCTTTGTTTCCTGTCTGCCAACCACTTCTCTATCCATGTCAGTACCCTACCCCCAATATCATGTGCTCTAATTTTGCACACTAATTTCTTGTGTGAGACCTTGTCAAAGGCTTTTTGAAAATCCAGATACATCACATCCACTGGCTCTCCTTATCCATTCCACTTGTTGCATCCTCAAAAAAGGCAGGAGAATGGGGCTGAGGAGAGATAGATCGGCCATGGTGCGTAGACTTGATGGGCCGAATGGCCTAATTCTGCTCCAAGAACTTATGAAGCCTCTGGGTGTTTGTGATTCTTGAAATTCCAGCCTTTTGCTCGTCTGACCTTTAACTGCTAACATGGAGCATAGAACAGCACTGGAGGTATGTGAGGCAGGGGCTTCCGCAACATATTGGAGGAATTAGATAGAGCTCTAGGGGCTAGCGGAGTCAGGGGATATGGGGAGAAGGCAGGCACGGGTTACTGATTGTGAATGATCAGCCATGATCACAATGAATGTCGGTGCTGGCTCAAAGGGCCAAATGGCCTCCTTCTGCACCTATATTCTATGTAATCTATGTAATTAGACTGGTACATTACTAGGACGGGTTTAGAGGGATATTTACTTTAGAGGTACAGTCTGGAAACAGGACCTTTCAAGTCCGCGCCAACCAGTAATCCCCGCACATTAACACTATCCTACACCCACTAGGGACAATTGTTTACATTTACCCAGGCAATTAACCTGCAAACCTTGTACGCAAGGTTGTCTGAAGAAGGGTCTCGACCCGAAACGTCATCCATTCCTTCTCTCCCGAGATGCTGCCTGACCCGCTGAGTTACTCCAGCATTTTGTGAATAAATACCTTCGATTTGTACCTGGATCTGCAGTTATTTTCTTATAAACCTTGTACGCCTTTGGAGTGTGGGAGGAAACCGAAGATCTCGGAGAAAACCCACGCAGGTCACGGGGAGAACGTACAAAACTCCGTACAGACGGCACCCGCGGTCGGGATCGAACCCGGGCCTTCGGCGCTGCATT
Source organism: Rhinoraja longicauda (assembly GCF_053455715.1). NCBI lineage: Eukaryota > Metazoa > Chordata > Chondrichthyes > Rajiformes > Arhynchobatidae > Rhinoraja > Rhinoraja longicauda. The sequence continues at coordinate 97,402,881 of NC_135955.1, read as the reverse complement.
CGCTGTAAGGCAGCGGCTCTACCGCCGCGCCACCGTGACCGCCAAACGCAGGGAGGTGGGACTATTGTAGACGGGGCATGTTGGTCGGTGAGGACAAGTAGGGCCGAAGGGCCTGTTTCCACACTGTATCGCCCTATGACTAGTGTGAGCATCGAGGCAATGACCGTCATGTGATCAACACTGAGGAATGATGCCATTGCCGCTTTTTGTCATCGACTCCTCTTTCATATCAACGTGCAACCCTCCCCGGCATAATTGACACCGGCCATAAAAGAGGTGCCCAATCACCCTTGTTTGTCCTTCGCCCTGGTATTGATCGCTTTCCCCACCGTCCTCTTTTGCAATCTCGCTGCATTGGAACGTTTTAACTTCTCCATTGGTTCGAGGTGAACTTTGCTCGGCGAGACGACCCTGTACCCTACGGACTAAGCCAGTCCCACTCCAAGATTCACCACTTCCCCACAATTAAGAATTTAACAAGTCACAAAATCAAAAACTCAGACAGAGCCTTAATTAAGGAGCTCAGAGGGCATTAAGGTTTACAGGCAGCAGTCTAAACAGGAATTATTGTCGGCATGTGTCATGATTGCTTTTTAACACTAATCTATAAAGGGGATTGTGCGGGAAAGCAGCTTATCACTAAAACCTTGTTCAGTGTGAATGGGCTGTCAGATCTGACAGATAAATGGATGCTTCTGTTTCGGTTGGCTCTCCCCACTCCCCCTCCCTCCCCCTCCACCACTCCCCCTCCCCCCTCCACTCCCCACTCCCCCTCCCCCCCCCCATCCACTCCCCACTCCCCCTCCCCCCCCTCCACCACTCACCCTCCCCCCTCCACTCCCCACTCCCCACTCCCCCCTCCCCCCCCTCCACCACTCCCCACTCCCCCTCCCCCCCCCTCCACCACTCCCCACTCACCCCTCCCTCCCCCTCCACCACTCCCCCTCCACTCCCCACTCCCCCCTCCCCCCCCCCATCCACTCCCCACTCCCCACTCCCCCTCCACCACTCCCCCTCCCCCCTCCACTCCCCACTCCCCATCCACTCCCCACTCCCCCTCCCCCCCCCTCCACCACTCCCCCTCCCTCACCCACTCACCCCATCTCCCCTCAACATCCCCCATCCACTCCCCACTTCCCCCTCCCCCCTCCACCACTCCCCCCTCCCCCCTCCACTCCCACTCCCCTCCCCCCTCCACTCCCCCTCCCCCCCCTCCACCACACTCCCCCTCCCCCTCCACTCCCCACTCCCCCCCATCCACTCCCCACTCCCCCTCCCCCCCTCCACCACTCCCCCTCCCACTCACCCCATCTCCCCTCAACACCCCCCCCATCCACTCCCCACTCCCCCTCCCCCCCTCCACCACTCCCCCTCCCCCCTCCACTCCCCACTCCCCCTCCCCCCCTCCACTCCCCCTCCCCCCCTCCACCACTCCCCCTCCCCCTCCACTCCCCACTCCCCCCCCCATCCACTCCCCACTCCCCCTCCACCACTCCCCCTCCACCACTCCCCTCCCCCTCCACTCCCCACTCCCCCCCCATCCACTCCCCACTCCCCCCTCCCCCCTCCACCACTCCCCCTCCCTCACCCACTCACCCCATCTCCCCTCAACACCCCCCCCCTTCCCGTGGGATCAACGGGGAACAAACAAGATCAGAGTTTTCATAATATATATACTAGACTAAGTGGACCCGTTGGGCTCAAACCTCTCCTGCATTGGTGCAGCACCCACTCTCCTCCTCCCCACCTACCTCCCGCCCCCCCCTCCCCCTCCCCCCTCCCCCTTTGCACGTTCTCCCTATGATCACGTGGGTTTTCTCCGGGTGCTCCGGTTTCCACCCACATCCCAAAGACGTGTGAGTTTGTAGGGTAATTGGCCTCAGTACATTGCCCCTGATGTGCAGGGCAAGTGGGATAATGGAGAACTAGTGTGAACGGGTGATCGAAGGTCAGCACGACTCGGTGGGCCGAAGGTCCTGTTTCCAATCTGTATCTCTGAACTAAACTAAACTAATTTAGTGCGTGTCTTGGCTTCATCCGTCTGGGAAGGTGACCCATATCAGATGATATAATGAATGCTCTCACGACCAATACTCAGGACATTGTTCATCAGTCACATAAAGTTACCATGCAGGTACAGCAGGCAGTGAGAAAGCCAATGGAATGTTGGCCTTCATAACAAGAGGAGTTGAGTACAGGAGCAAAGAGGTCCTTCTGCAGTTGTACAGGCCCGAGTGAGACCGCACCTGGAGTACTGTGTGCAGTTATGGTCTCCAAATTTGAGGAAGGATATTCTTGCTATTGAGGGCATGCAGCGTAGGTTTACTAGGTTAATTCCCGGAATGGCGGGACTTTCATATGTTGAAAGACTGGAGCGACTAGGCTTGTATACACTGAAATTTAGAAGGATGAGAGGAGATCTTATCGAAACGTATAAGATTATTAAGGGGTTGGACATGTTAGAGGCAGGAAACATGTTCTCAATTTTGGGGGAGTCCAGAACCAGGGGCCACAGTTTAAGAATAAGGGGTAGGCCATTTAGAACTGAGATGAGGAAAAACTTTTTCAGTCAGAGAGTTGTGAATCTGTGGAATTCTCCTGCCTCAGAGGCAGTGGAGGCCAATTCTCTGAATGCATTCAAGAGAGAGCTAGATAGAGCTCTTAAAGATAGCGGAGTCAGGGGTATGGGGAGAAGGCAGGAACGGGGTACTGATTGAGAATGATCAGCCCATGATCACATTGAATGGCGGTGCTGGCTCGAAGGGCCGAATGGCCTACTCCTGCACCTATTGTCTATTGTCTGTTAATGAACTTCCATTTGTACTGCAAGACAGCCCTGAACAACTTAACCTCCAGAGGCAAAACTCAAGAGTCAAGAGTGTTTTTTTGTCAAATGTCCCAGGTAGAACAATGAAATCCTTACTTGCAGCAGATCAACACAATCTGTAAACATAGTAAACTGTAAACAATGTAATGAGAAAAAAAAGTTGCATGTATATGTGTGTATATATATATATATATAAACATACATATATACATAAACACAGAGACATACATACATTCATATATACACACCGATCAGCCAAAACATTATGACCACTGACAGGTGAAGTGAATAACATTGATTATCTTATTACAATGGCACCTGTCAAGGGGTGGGATATATTAGGCAGCAGGTGAACAGTCAGTTCTTGAAGTTGACGTGTTGGATGCAGGAGAAATGGGCAGGAATAAAGACCTGAGCGACTTTGACAAGGGCCAAATTGTTATGGCCAGACGACTGGGTCAGAGCATCTCCGAAACGGCAAGGCTTGTGGGGTGCTCCCGGTCAGCAGTGGTGAGTACCGACCGACTGTGGTCCGAGGAGGGACAAACCACAAACCGGCGACAGACAGGGTGTTGGGCGCCCAAGGCTCATCGATGCGCGAGGGCAACAAAGGCTATCCCGTCTGGTCCGAACCGACAGAAGGTCGACTGTGGCACAAGTCACAGAAAATTTAAATGGTGGTCACGGGAGGAATGTGTCACAATACACAGTGCATCGCACCCTGATGCGTATGGGGCTGCACACGGAGGACCAACAGAATATTAGGCAGGTGGTCATAATGTTTTGGCTGATCGGTGTATATACACACATACACACAAAAACAGCCATGGTTGAGTTGCTGCCTTACAGCGCCAGAGACCCGGCTTTAACCCTGACCACGGGTGCTGTCTGTAAGGAGATTGCACGTTCTCCCCGTGACCTGCGTGGGTTTTCTCCAGGTGCTCCGGTTTCCTCCCACACTCCAAAGACTTACAGGTTTGAGAGCTAATTGCCAATAATAGTGCAAACTAATAATAATACTTAAAGAGGTGCATAAAACATGAGTGGAGTAGTTCAGGTAGATGCACATAATCCCTTGCCCAGAGGAGGGAAGGGGAAGGAAATGAAACATTAAGAAAAAAATGTAAACAGGTACATGGATAGGGCAGGTTTGGAGGGACATGGGCCAAACGCAGGCAGGGGAGATGAGTGTAGATGGGACATGTTGGCCGGTGTGGGTAAGTTGGGCCGAAGGACCTGTGTCCACGCTGCATCACTCGATGATTCCATGAAAGCTGAACTTGGAGCGTTATTTTCTAGGCTTTGCAAGGGTTTCAATGTTAACAGGCTTGAAGGACATGAGCAGCCAGAAAACGAAGGCAAATCTCAGACTTTAATGAACTTTGAGATCAGGATTATCGCAACATCACCGCTAAATGTACCATGAAAATGTATTGATTTGTTGTCAACTCTTATCACTTTGAGCGATGACCTACGTGAATGTTAAAGTAATCAGGCAGGCTTGGAGCCAAAACAAAGACGCTTAAAAATAATGGAGTGGCGAAGCCATTACTCGGCTTACCAGGGGCAGACAGAGGGACAACAGTGTTTATTAAAAGCTCGCACGAAGATTCTAACTTTCATGCACTTTGACTGTTCTGCCACTTGGGAAAATATTGGCATCCATACTTCTTACTTTGCATTGTCCACTCACAATGAACCAACATTTTATGAGCACAAACAGAGTAAATCACATTTTCGTAAATTAACCCTGTCAGGCGTCTCAGCCGATCCAGTGAATAAACAAACTTTACAGCTATAATGCTTTGAGGCATTAACGATTGATTTTGAATGCATGCTCAAATATAAACTACCTTTACACCAGGGGACACCCACGGTAGAGTTGCTGCCTCACAGCGCCAGAGACCCGGATTCGACGCTGACCACGGGTGCCGTCTGTGAGGAGTTTGCACGTTCTCCCCGTGACCTGCATGGGTTTTCTCCAGGTGCTCCGGTTTCCTCCCACACTCCAAAGACATACAGGTTTGTAAGCTAATTGGCGAGGTAAAATTGTCCCTAGTGTGTGTAGGATAGTGTTAGTGTGCGCTGGTCGGCCAAACGGCCTGTTTCTGTACTGTATCTCTAAACTAAACAAAATCACGATGAGTTCAGCGATTATTATTCAACATATTTTCTCTGGCTGCATTTGAAGACCAGCTATTTGTCCTATTAAAATTTGCCACACATAATTAATCATTCGCTCAGTACAATTTTCTAAAGAAATTATCCTACTTTTATTATTAGCCTGGTTTATTTCCAGAAGAGGACACAGAGTGCTGGAGTAACTCAGCGGGTCAGGCAGCATCTCTGGAGAACATGGACAGGTGACGTTTCACAGAGTGCTGGAGTAACTCAGCGGGTCAGGCAACATCTCTGGAGAACATGGGCAGATGACCCTTCTTCAGGATGCCTGACCTGCTAAGTTACTCCAGCAATTGTGTCTTTTTGTCTATTCAGCAGCATCTGCAATTCCTTGTTTCCACATGGTTCACTTCCAGTTATCTTTAATAAAACTATTTATAGAATAATTTAGTGTACCTTACTTGATAGATACAGCCCAGAAACAGGCCCTTCGGCCCACCGAGTCCGTACTGACCAGCGATCCCAGCACACAAACACTACCCAACACACACTAAGGACAATTTACATTTATACCAAGCCAATAAACTGACAAACCTGTACGTCTTTGGAGTGTGGGAGGAAACCGAAGATCTCGGAGAAAACCCACGCCGGTCACGGGGAGAACGTACAAACTCCGTACAGACGGCACCCGTAGTCAGGATCAAACACGGTTCTCTGGTGCTGTAAGGCAGCAACTCTACCGCTGCGCCACCGTGCCGCCCTGATTTCACTTCATTTGCTCTACATGGGACTGTTTGCTAACAGCTCTCAAATACACGCACATCCAAATCATCCGCTGCCAGTGTTGGCAATTGCTCGACTTCTTTGAACCTGTTCAATCTAAGTACAGGACACACAACACAAGAGCTATTGTCTCCATTTTTCAGACTCCTTAACAATTTTAATTTACTTCCCACTGAACCCAGCTCCACAACAAAGGCCGCCCACACAGTGGGTCACACACAGTAAACAGGCCCTCCGACAAAACGTCAGGCAAGTGACAAGCCAGACGAAACATGCAGACGTTTGTGAGGAGTTTAGTTTGGTGATCCAGCACGGAAACAGGCTCATCGGCCGACTGAGTCCACGCTGACCATCGATCACCCGTTCACACACTAGTTCTACACACTCCCGACAAACCTGGGGCAGCAGAGTGGTGCAGCGGTAGAGTTGCTGCCTCACAGCGCCAGAGACCCGGGTTCGATCCTGACCACTTTTGTTTTGTTTTTTTTGTTTTTTTTAATATATAAAAGTTTTATTCCAAAGAAAAACATACACACATACTAAGCAAAATGTGATCAAACAAAAGCCGCCTGTATCGGCAGTTTACAAATTAAACAATTATCACATTAAAATCCCGCCATCTCTGTCAACAATACATTCAACCCCCCGCGGCGACCAGCGTTCCCGGAAGGCCTCCAGAGTTCCCGTGGACACCGCGTGTTCCCTCTCCAGGGACACGCGGGCACGGACGTAAGCCCGGAACAGGGGTAGGCAGCCGACTTCTGTGAGGCCGTCGACTGCCCGCTGCCTGGACCCGCGGATGGCCATCTTGGCCAGGCCCAGGAGCAGACCGACAGGGAGACCCTCTCCTCCCTCCTGACCCTCCCCCCTCTGTACCGGGTGCCCAAAAATTAAAAGCGTAGGGCTAAAATGGAGCCAGAACTTGAGGAGCAGCCCCTTCAGATACTGGAACAGGGGCTGCAACCTCACGCACTCTGTATACAAATGGTACACGGTCTCCTCCTCACCGCAGAAGCGACAGGCGGCAGACGAGACCGTGAACCGGCTCAAGTACCTGTTACAGGCTATAGCCTTATGCAACACTCTCCACCCCAGGTCCCCGATGTAAAGCGGGAGGACCCCCTTATAGAGAGACCTCCACTGGGGACCGCTCCCGCCGTCAGGTGGTAACACGGACCGCCAGGGCGTGTCCGGACGGAAGACGAGAGCGAGGAAGTGGAGAGTGTGCAGGAGCAGCCTGTACAAAACGCGTCTCTCCGCGTCACGGAACGGCACGCTGGGCATCTGGGAAAGGCGGCTCATATTGCGTGGGGCCGGCTCTCGGGAAGGGACACGTGCCGTGGGCCCGATGAGCAATTCCGACGGAGCGGGGGTAAGCCCAGTCGGAATCGCTCCACGCACACGCCTCTCCTCGACACCCACCGTGACAGGGTGAGGACCGGCCCCCCTCACAACCACAGCACCCCCCTCCCCCTGAGGAGCAACGCCCTGGCTGAAGGTGACCAAATTCCTGGCTCTCAGGAGATCACGGTAAAAACCAGGCAACTCCCGCCTAGCGCGCTGACTCATGCCCGCTACCGGGAGCCGTGATCCCTCCTGGAGGCAGCGCCCCTGGCAGAAAAAGTACGTGGCCAGCGAGTGCCATCTGGGAGGGCACTCGGAGTACACGTACCTCCGCAAGGTCCTGAGTCGGAGGGCTGCCACCTGAGTGCGGACGCAGACCAGCGCCTGACCGCCCTCCTCCAACGGGAGACTTAGAACCCCAGCAGAGACCCAGTGGTTCCTCTCACCCCAGAAGAAGTTAACTAACCTCCTCTGTATCATGGCGATGAAACGAGAGGATGGGACCAGAGTGGCCAGCCGGTACCACAGCAGAGAGGCCACCAGCTGGTTTATGACCAAAGCCCTACCCCGATATGATAACACACCAAGGAGGCCTGACCAGCGCCCCACACGGGCGACCACCTTCGCCTCCAGCTCCTGCCAATTCGCCTGCCAAGCCCCCTCAGTGGGACTCAGGTAGATCCCCAGATAGAGGAGGTGCGTGGTGCTCCACGCAAAAGCTGCCATCTCCTCCGGCAGGGAGTCCACCTGCCACTGACCCACCAAGAGCCCAGCACACTTCCCCCAGTTGATCCTGGCGGAGGATGCGGCTGAGAACACCCGCTGGCACTCACGCATCCTCCGCAGGTCAACCGGGTCGGTGAACATTAGTAGCACATCGTCGGCGTAGGCCGAGAGAACCACCTCCACCCCCGGCCCCGGCAAATCCAAACCTGCCAGCCGCCTCCGTAGGAGACACAGGAATGGCTCCACACAGAGGGAATAAAGCTGGCCGGACATGGGGCATCCCTGACGAACCCCCCTCCCAAAGTGAATGGGAGCCAACAAAGAGCCATTGACCTTGACCAGGCATTCTGCGGCAGCGTATAGGAGCCGGACCCGGGCCACAAAATGGGGTCCGAATCCAAACGCCCGCAGAGTCCCGAGAAGGTAGTCGTGTCCCACCCGGTCAAACGCCTTCTCCTTGTCAAGGGAGAGAAAGGCAACTGACTGACCAGCCCTCTGGCACAGATGGATCAGGTCCCGGACCAGATGGATATTGTCCTGGATGGACCGGCCCGGGACTGTGTAGGACTGGTCAGGGTGGATCACATGGGACAGCATGGGCCCCAGGCGATTGGCCAATGCCCGTGCAAAGACTTTGTATCCCGTACTGAGAAGAGAGACCGGGCGCCAGTTCTTCAAGAGGCGGAGATCGCCCTTCTTGGGCAGCAGGACGACGACTGACCTGCGCCACGAGAAGGGCATCTCCCCGGTCGCCAGGCTCTCCCCCAACACCTTCACATAGTCGCCCCCCAGGACACCCCAGAAGGCTCGATGAAACTCCACAGTCAGCCCATCCAGCCCTGGAGACTTGCCCCTACTGAGCTGGTGCAGGGCACCAGTCAACTCCTCCAGTGTTAGGGGATCATCGAGGCGCTCGGCCACCTCCCTGCACACTACGGGTAAGCCCTCCCACAGCACCCCTTGTGCCTCCCCACTAGATGTTCCCTCGGAGAACAGTGTCATAGAACGACCTAACTGAGGCACCGATCCTCTCTGGATCCGTGATGGAGGAGCCATCGTCCGCAAGCAACTCGACAAACTGCCTGCGGGCACCTCGGCACTTTTCCAGGGAGAAGAAAAAGGGGGAGGCGCGGTCCAGATCGTGCAACATCTGGACTCGCGACCTCACATACGCGCCCCGGGACCACCTCAGCTGCAAGTCCCTCAGTGCCCCTTTCTTCTCCTGGTACTCCTCCCACTCACATGAGTCCCCCTCCGTCTGACCCAGGCGAGACTCCGAGTCGAGCAACTCTCTCTCAAGCCGTCCGATCTCGGAGTCCCGCCCCTTGGTCGACCCCCTCGTGTAGTCCTGGCAAAACAGACGGACGTAAGCCTTCCCTACATCCCACCACTGCCTTAGGGAAGGGAAACGCCCCTGCCTTTCCCTCCACTCCGCCCAGAACTGCTTGAATGAGTCCCGGAACCGGCGCTCCTCCAGCAGCCGGTTGTTGAAGTGCCAGTACGCGGACCCTGCCCGTGTGCGCGTCGGGATAAAGTCCACTCGCACCAGGCAGTGGTCCGAGCACGGCTCCAACCGCATGGAGGCTGCCGAGACACAGGACACATAAGCCTTAGACACATATACACGGTCAATACGGGAACCACCCCCCTTAAACCTGTATGAGAAGGCGCCGGAGTTGGGATGGAAATTCCTCCAAGCATCTACTAGCTCAAAAGAATCCACCAACTCCCTTAATGTCTTGACCGCTGCCGGATCGCGCTGAATGCCAGAGCGATCTCTCGCCTCAAGGGTACAATTAAAATCACCCCCCAGGAAAACACACTCCCCCCGATCGATGGTGTTCAACAGCGCGGTCACTTCTTGTGTTAACCGCGTCTGCATAGCACCGCTCTTGGGGGCGTACACATTAATAAAATGTAACGGCACGCCATCCAGGCGCACGGCCAGATACAACAACCGGCCTGGTACAATGTCCTGCACCTTGACAATCTCCGGCTGGAAAGATGGGGCCAACAGGAAGGCCACTCCACTCGAAATGGAGGTGAGATGGCTGATGTAGACCCCCCCTTCCCACTCCAGGAGCCAGGTGGGCTCGTCACTAGCCACAATGTGTGTTTCCTGCAGGAAGCTCACCGCGTACCTCCCGTCCCTCAGCACCGAGAGATGGTGAAACCTACGGAGAGACTCCCTGGCCCCATTGATATTCAGGCTGGCTATAGTGAGCTTCATTTTGAAAGCGCACAAGAACTTTTACCAGCCCCCCTTGACGGAATGGAGCCTCCCCGAGCCCTCTGCCCTTTCTTTAGGGACTTAAAAAGCTCTTGGAGCTGGCGCCGCTCATTTTTCAATACACCTGCCATGTTCCCCTCCTCCTGAAGGATGGCATAAATGGACTGCAAGGGTACCGTCAGGTCTGACCAGAGGTCGACAGCCAGATCTGCCTTATTCCTCTTCCCTCTGCTGTCCTTCAGAAACTTCCGGAGTTCCCAGATATCAACAAGCCGAGACACGGGGCTGCGGGTGGGACAGTCCATCAACTCACTGTCGCTGGACTCCACGTCCCCCTCCTCCTCCCACTCAATGTCTGAGCCCGAGTCTGGATAGTTCTGACTCCCAGCCGCCTCGCTCACCCCTCCCTGTGAGGTGGGCGGGTCGGCCACATCACCCGGTCCCTCCTCCGTCACCATCCCACCCCAAGGATCAGTGACGGGGGCAGGTACCGGTACCTCTAACTGTGGCAAGCTGCCTGGTAAATGGCCAGGCTCCTGCGCACCCCCACCGCCCTCTGTGACCGGATTGGGGGCAGTGATGTTGGAGGAAGTCTCCGGGGCGGGCAGTGAGAGGGTACGTCTGGAGTCCGACCGAAGGACACGATCCGAAACGACCATGTCCTCCTTCGCACCCAGGGCACCCGGCCCAGCACCGTCACCCAGAGAGTCCCCGTCCCCCACCACCAGGGGAACCACCTCGCTCTGGCCCTCAGGGGGCGATGTTCCCGGAGTCTCCCCTGCTCCCTCAGCCGATGGGGCAGCACACCCCTCAATAGGACTCGTAGCCTCAATGGGGAGCATGGGCTGGGGACCCACCCCCATACTCAAGTCCCCCCCATCAATCTTCCCCTGGTCACCCTCTAAGACAGCGGACGCAATCCCTGGGGGAACAGCCCCCTGGGGTAGTGTGTCACCACTCTCAGGTGGTCCCTGCACTACAGAGGCATCCTCCTGCCCAGAGGAAGCGTGTACTGGGTACTCTGCCTCAACAGGGGAGAAACACCTCCCTTCAGGTCGCCCCTGACCTTCAGGGCCGTTCTCCGTGTCAGAGGACCCGTGCCTCCTCCTCTTATAACCACTAGCGTGCGGTGGTACAGTCAGCTCCATTGCTGAAGCCTGTTCCTCCGCCCCGCCATCTACCTGCTCATCCTCTCCAGCCCTCAGACCCTCAGGCTCAGAGGCGAGCTCGATAATATCTACTGCCGGGGGACCCTCATTAAGGTGACATTCTGCCTGGCGTCCCGCTTGAACGTTCTTCTTCTTCCTTTTAGCTTTCTTACTGTTCTGTCTCTCCCAGTGCCCCTCATCCACCCCCCACCCTGCACCGGCATCCCCTGCCACAGGTACGGGACATGGGGGTGGTGGGGGAATGGAGGATGGGAGCAAGGGAACAAAGTCATCACGGGCCACCGTGGTAGAAACAGCAGCCCCAGATGGGCCAGCACTGCCTTCCTGGGCCACCTTGGTAGAGCTGGCAGCCCGGTGCTTGGGACAATTCCTGCGGAAATGCCCCACCTCTTTGCATGCATGGCAGCGTGCTTGGCCCGTGTTCCAAAACACGCGATAGCAGAATCCTTCCCATTCAACCTCAAAACTCCCCTCCATATCAATCCCCTGTGCCAGCTGTATGTACACGCGGCGATTGAACGTTAATACATGCTGCATTTCGGGATCATCCAACCTATGCAACAGTTTGGTGGGCCCAGACCGCACCTCCCCCAGCTTAGTTACATGTGGGAGCAGGAGCGCGTCCGGAACATAAGGGGGAACGTTGGACAGCATGACCGGCAGCACGGGCCGTCCCCATGGGTCCACCGCCATGTAAATCCCAGCCACCGTGATCCCCCTTTCCAATGCGGTAGCCACCGACTGCTCAGTCTTTAGGATGACAACAGCCTTCCCACTGACCACCGCGCCTGCGATTATGGCCTTCTTGCCAACAGTCTCCCCCAGCGCAGTTAGCACAGCCTTGAAGGTAATGTTGCCCTGCAAGGTCACTTTCACCCCATGTATACGCCCCAACGACTCATGGCCCTTAGTCACGGAGACTGCCGACTGTACGGCAGCTGCATAATTCTTGGGGGCCGCCATCTTTAGGGCGTGGAGCAAAACAAAACGTCTCAGTATTTTATAAGTCAAAGCAGTCTTTCTGCTATTGCTGCACCTCCACACATTTGCAGCAGTTTAAAGTCTTGTGAAGGCTTTCCTGGCAAAGCAACAGAAGCAGTCTCCTCCTGATAAGATAGGGAAAAGTCCGTGCCAATCCTCCCGTCGTAGAAAATGGAGCTTCCGGAGGATTCTTCCCCAGGTCTCGGTCGCCCTCCCGGCTTCAACGAAAATCCAATGCACTATTGCCGTACTTACCCGGCACACCTGGACCGGGCAAAGTCGGTGTGGGAGGGAGCTTTCCGATGCTACAGACCACAAACTCCGCTCTAGACTCAGCTCCCACCAGTTCAAGTGCAACTTGGCCTTCCGCCAGCCACTGCCGCTCCTACAACTTTCGATCCTGACCACGGGTGCTGTCTGTTCGGAGTTTGTACCTTCTCCCTGTGACTGCGTGGGTTTTCTCCGGGTGTTCCGATTTCCTCCCACACTCCAATGACGTACATGTTGTAGGTTAATTGGCTTCTGTAAATTGTCCCCGGTGGTTCAGTTACAACTAGTGTACGGGGTGATTGCTGGTCGGCATGGACTCAGTGGGTCGAAGGGCCTGTTTCAATGCTGCATCTGTAAAAACTAAACTACAGGCAGTTTACAGAGGGGGCAATTAACCTACAAACCCACCTGTTTTAGTTTTAGTTTCAGAGACACAGTGCCCTTCGGCCCACTGAGTCCGCGCCGACCAGCGATCCCCACACACTAACACCATCCCACACACCAGGGACAACTTACAATCTTTACCGAAACCAATTAACCTACAAACCTGCACGTCTTTGGAGTGTGGGTGGAAACCGGAGCACCCGGAGAAAACCCACGCAGGTCACGGGGAGAACGTGCAAACTCCACACGGGCAGCACCCGTGGTCAGGATGGAACGCGGGTCTCCGGCGCCGTGAGGCAGCGACTCTACCGCCGCGCCACCGTGCTGCCCCCGTCTTTGAGACGAGGGGGAACATCCGCGTGGACGCAGGAAGTTACGTGCAAACTGTGTGAGTGGGCGGATGCTTGGCAGATGCAGTTTAATGTGGATTAGTGTGAGGTTATCCACTTTGGTGGTAAGAATAGGAAGGCAGATTATTATCTGAATGGTGTCAAGTTAGGAACAGGGGACGTACAACGTGATCTGGGTGTCCTAGTGCATCAGTCACTGAAAGGAAGCATGCAGGTACAGCAGGCAGTGAAGAAAGCCAATGGGATGTTGGCCTTCATAACAAGAGGAGTTGAGTATAGGAGCAAAGAGGTCCTTCTGCAGTTGTACAGGGCCCTAGTGAGACCGCACCTGGAGTATTGTGTGCAGTTTTGGTCTCCAAATTTGAGGAAGGATATTCTTGCTATTGAGGGCGTGCAGCGTAGGTTTACTAGGTTAATTCCCGGAATGGCGGGACTGTCATATGTTGAAAGACTGGAGCGACTAGGCTTGTATACACTGGAATTTAGACGGATGAGAGGAGATCTTATCGAAATGTATAAGATTATTAAGGGGTTGGACACATTAGAGGCAGGAAACATGTTCCCAATGTTGGGGGAGTCCAGAACCAGGGGCCACAGTTTGAGAATAAGGGGTAGGCCATTTAGAACAGAGATGAGGAAAAACTTTTTCAGTCAGAGAGTTGTGAATCTGTGGAATTCTCTGCCTCAGAAGGCAGTGGAGGCCAATTCTCTGAAAACATTCGAGAGAGAGCTAGATAGAGCTCTCAAGGATAGCGGAGTCAGGGGGTATGGGGAGAAGGCAGGAACGGGGTACTGATTGAGAATGATCAGCCATGATCACATTGAATGGCGGTGCTGGCTCGAAGGGTCGAATGGCCTACTCCTGCACCTATTGTCTATTGTCTATTGTCTATTGCCCCCGAGGGCAGGTTAGCACCTCGGTCTCCGGTGCTCTAAGGCAGCAGCACTACCAGCTGCACCACTACCAGTGCCGTCCGTTAAATCAAACTGAAAATTGAGAGATGAACCGCAGGTATGAGAAAGCACATGATGAGTGAAACAGAAGGGAAGGAAGAACGGAAAGGATGCAGCTGAGATACTTCGGCAGCCCAGCCTATCATCTCGTGGCACGCTAGCACTGGGTACACGTAACAATAAACTGTGTGGGAAGGAACTGCAGATGCTGGTTTACACCAAAGACAGACACAAAATGCTGGAGTAACTCAGCGGGTCAGGCAGCATCTCTGGAGAGAAGGAATGGGTGACGTTTCGGGTCGAGACCCTTCTTCAGACCTCAGAATAAAGTATAATTGAATCTGACCTGCTGTGCTTTACTCAAGATTCCAGCACCTGCACTTCCTTGAACTTGGAGCAAAGAGGTCCTTCTGCAGTTGTACAGGGCCCTAGTGAGACCGCACCTGGAGTACTGTGTGCAGTTTTGGTCTCCAAATTTGAGGAAGGACATTCTTGCTATTGAGGGCGTGCAGCGTAGGTTTACTAGGTTAATCCCCGGGATGGCGGGACTGTCGTATGTTGAAAGACTGGAGCGACTAGGCTTGTATACACTGGAATTTAGAAGGATGAGAGATCTTATAGAAACGTATAAGATTATTAAGGGGTTGGACACGTTAGAGGCAGGAAACATGTTCCCAATGTTGGGGGAGTCCAGAACCAGGGGCCACAGTTTAATAATAAGGGGTAGGCCATTTAGAACTGAGATGAGGAAAAACATTTTCACCCAGAGAGTTGTGAATCTGTGGAATTCTCTGCCTCAGAAGGCAGTGGAGGCCAATTCTCTGGACGCTTTCAAGATAGAGCTCTTAAAGATAACAGACTCACGGGATATGGGGAGAAGGCAGGAACGGGGTACTGATTGTGGATGATCAGCCATGATCACTGTGAATGGCGGTGCTGGCTCGAATGGCCGAATGGGCTCCTCCTGCACCTATTGTCTATTGTGTCTGCAAGCAGGGACTAGCTGTGCTATTTTTCTTCTATGGATTTTTAAATCCTTTGGCCACAAGAAACTGAGAGATATTTTTATGCTGCCTGTCCTGCTGAGTTACTCCATCGTTTTGTGTCTATCCGTGGGACATTTTTCAAATTCAGTGTCCCCTTGAGATAGTTGAAACAATGGGAAGCTGCTCATTAGCCCCATCTAGTGACCCGACAACATACATCTAAGAACAGACGTGGCCACAAACGCTGACGAAAAGGTTGTTGACCTGAAACAGTGGCCGTGTTTCCCTGTGGATGCGGTCTGACCCGAGCCCTTCCGGCTCTTTCCAGCACCGGCCATTTATCGCCAAGCGAATGGGCTGCACTGGTCGAGTTGTGAATCTGTGGAATTCTCTGCCTCAGAAGGCAGTGGAGACCGGTGGTGCAACGGTAGAGTTGCTGCCTCACGGCGCCAGAGACGCTGGTTCGATCCTGACCATGGGTGCTGTCTGTACGGGGTTTGTACGTTCTCCCCGTGACCGTGTGTGTGGGTTTGCTCCGGGTGCTCAGGTTTCCCCCCACACTCCAAAGACGTGCAGGTGTGTAGGTTAATTGGCTTGGTAAAATGGCAAAATTGTCCCTAGTGGGTGTAGGATGGTGTTAATGTGCGGGGATCGCTGGTCGGTACGGACCCGGTGGGCCGAAGGGCATGTTTCTGCGCTTTATCTCTAAACTAATCTAAACACAACTCACAAACAGAATTGGAGTCGTCGAGATTATTGTCATACACCCAGTCATACAGGCAATAGACAATAGGTGCAGGAGGAGGCCATTCGGACCTTCGAGCCAGCACCGGCGATGATCATGGCTGATCACCCACAATCAGTACCCCGTTCCTACCTTCTCCCCATACCCCCTGACTCCGCTATCCTTAAGAGCTCTATCTAGCTCTCTCTTGAATGCATTCAGAGAATTGGCCTCCACTGCCTTCTGAGGCAGAGAATTCCACAGATTCACAACTCTCTGACTGAAAAAGATTTTTCTCATCTCAGATCTAAATGGCCTACCCCTTATTCTTAAACTGTGGCCCCTGGTTCTGGACTCCCCCAACATTGGGAACATGTTTCCTGCCTCTAACGTGTCCAACCCCTTAATAATCTTATACGTTTCGATAAGATCTCCTCTCATCCTTCTAAATTCCAGTGTATACAAGCCTAGTCGATCCAGTCTTTCAACATACGAGTTCTTCGGCATCTCAGCTCTAAATGGCCTAC
This sequence comes from Rhinoraja longicauda, assembly GCF_053455715.1. NCBI lineage: Eukaryota > Metazoa > Chordata > Chondrichthyes > Rajiformes > Arhynchobatidae > Rhinoraja > Rhinoraja longicauda. The sequence continues at coordinate 97,386,505 of NC_135955.1, read as the reverse complement.
CCCTTATTCTTAAGCTTATAATTCTTATATGCACGGCGAAGGCACAGATACAATGAAAATCATGCATCCAGCAGCCTCACAAGTACATACACAATCCATAGTACGAAAATTGGACAAGAAATTCTACAAGAAATGAAAGACTGTGCTTCTCAAAAACAAGACATCAGTGCAATCCACGATGCTCCGGTTTCCTCCCGCTCTCCAAAGACGTGCGGGTTTGTAGGCTAATTGGCTTCGGTAAAAACAATTGTGAATGTTTGCTCGAGTGTAGGAGAGTGCTGGTGTACTGTGGACTCGGTGGGCCTCAAAAGTTTATGTTGTTGTTGTTCGTCCTTCGGGTTAGAAGATGATCATGACTTCACTTTTCAGTTGGAGGATTGGTGACTGTGGATCCGGAAGTGACTGGTGAGGCCAATCCGGGCCCGGAAGGCACCCCCACACACGTAGGACACAAGTGGATGGGTGCTGCAGTGGAAGTGGAGGTAGCCCGGGCCTTAAAGCCTAAAGAGCGGGGTGGGGGGGGGGGGGGGGGTGGGCAGTTGATAGAAATGCGGGAAGAATAGATTATAGGGAATATTAATAGGGGAACAGTGTAGCTTTGTCAGCTAGCTTGTACTCGCTGGAATTTAGAAGATTGAGGGGGGATCTTATAGAAACTTACAAAATTCTTAAGGGGTTGGACAGGCTAGATGCGGGAAGATTGTTCCCGATGTTGGGGAAGTCCAGAACAAGGGGTCACAGTTTAAGGATAAGGGGGAAGTCTTTTAGGACCGAGATGAGAACGTTTTTTTTCACACAGAGAGTGGTGAGTCTGTGGAATTCTCTGCCACAGAGGGTAGTTGAGGCCAGTTCATTGGCTATATTTAAGAGGGAGTTAGATGCGGCCCTTGTGGCTAAAGGGATCAGGGGGTATGGAGAGAAGGCAGGTACGGGATACTGAGTTGGATGATCAGCCATGATCATATTGAATGCTTGAAGGGCCGAATGGCCTACTCCTGCACCTATTTTCTATGTTTCTATGTTTCTATGTTTCTAGCGTGGGCAGGAGGAGATCACTCAGCACTTCTTCAACAGGCGGTCCCATGTAATGTTGCAAGAAAATATGAAATACGATACGACAGGAATGTTGAGGAGGAACATTCAACTTTAAGTGGTTTTGACAGCCTTAAATAGCAGGAAGAAAATACACTTTGCACTGGTCGGGAAGCTGACAGCAAAGTGACTACTTTGAGAGCATAATAAATAGATATCATGTTTGCAAAAGAGGAACAGGAAACGTAATAGGCAATGATTGCAAAGATGAGGTTTGGGAATGACAACTCCTGTGTGGCCATCAAAAGACCTGAAAACCCAGCGAATCTTCAACTTTCACCAGAAGCAGCGTGTGAGATTTTGAACATTTTGAACATTTAACGTTTATCACGGCAGTAGAGTTGCTGCCTTACAGCGCTTACATCACCAGAGACCCGGGTTCCATCCCGACTACGGGTGCTGTCTGTACGGAGTTTGTACGTTCTCCCCGTGACCTGTGCGGGTTTTCTCCGAGATCTTCCGTTTCCTCCCGCACTCCAAAGACGTACAGGTTTGTCGGTTAATTGGCTTAGTATTATTGTACACTGTCCCTAGTGTGTGTAGGATAGTGTTAGTGTGCGGGGATCGCTGGTCGCTGCAGACTCGGTGGGCCGAAGGGCCTGTTTCCGCGCTGTGTCTCGAAACTAAACGTCCCGAAACCCAGCAATCTTTAACTTCCCCAAGAAGCAGGAGGGAGTGAATAGTTTTTCTTTGTAGTGAGGCCAAACGCAACTTGGAGGAACAACACCTCATATTTCACTTGGGCATCTTACAACCCAGCGGTACGAATATTGACTTCTCTAACTTCAAGTAACCCTTGCATCCCCTCTCTCTCCATCCCAGCCCCACCCAAGTGGTTGTTCCAGGTGGTTCAAGGTCGTGTTGTTGAGTCTCATTGTCTCTAAGTCGAGACCCTTCTTCAGACGAAGAGTCTTCTGAAGAAAGGTCTCAACCTGAAACGTCACCTATTCCTTTTCTCCAGAGATACTGCCTGACCCGCTGAGTTACTCCAGCATTTTGTATCTATCTTTGCCAAAATATCACTATTGCCCCTTCAGCGCTGCAGAAATTCAAAACAAAGTTTATTTAAAAAAATCAATTGTCGCAATGAACCCATTCAAATTACATAAGTTCAGAAGTGAAAGGAGCAGAATGAGGCCATTCGGCCTATCAAGTCTATTCCACCATTCAATTGTGGCTGATCTATCTCTCCCTCTCAACCCCATTCTCCTGCATTCTCCCCACAACCCCTGACACCCGCACTAATCAAGAATCTAGCTACCTCTGCCTTAAAAATATTTTATTAATTATAATTAATTTTATTAATTTTCATTAATGGCCTCCACAGCCGTCTGTGGCAAAGAATTCCACAGATTCACCACCCACTGACCAAAGAAATTCCTCCTCATCTCCTTCCTAAAGGAACGTCCTTTAATTCTGAGGCTACGACCTCCGGACCTTAGCCTCTCCCACCAGTGGAAAGTGAGACTGAGTGGCAGGTAGAGTTCACCAGAGCCTGGAAGTCCATTACAGTCACAGAGACTCCTGGACTACACTGAACTGCAACCCTTAATTCACAAATTAATTTCCAAATTGGCAGTCAGGCTGTTACATTCTGCATTAATCAGTTGCTGATTGAGCAGACAAACTCCGCGGGGAAATATTCCAAGCAGTTCAAAATATCGAGCTGGGGGTCCAACCATGGCACAAATTCGAGACGGATCGGACATTTCATGCAACCCAAAGTTTGCATGTTTTTGCAATGTATTATTCAGTTAGTAAGACATCCAGTCCCGTATTAATTCAAATTGCAGAGAATTGCAGACCATCACACAAACCAACCTCCCTTCCATTGACTCCATCTACACCTCACGCTGCCCCGGCAAGGCCAGCAGCACAATCAAGGACCAGTCACACCCTGGCCACTCCCTCTTCACCCCTCTCCCAACAGGCAAGAGGTACAGAAGTGTGAAAACGCACACCTCCAGATTCAGGGAGAGTTTCTTCCCAGCTGTTATCAGGCAACTGAACCATCCTACCACAACCAGAGAGCAGTCCTGAATTACTATCTACTTCATCGGGAATCCTAGGACTATCTTTGATCGGACTTTACTGGATTTACCTTGCACTAAACGTTATTCCCTTATCATGTATCTGTACACTGTGGACGGCTCGATTATAATCATATCTGGTCTTTCCGCTGACCGGTTAGCACACAACAAAAGCTATTCACTCTATTCACTCAAGAGAGAGCTAGATAGAGCTCTTAAGGATAGCGGAGTCAGGGGGTATGGGGAGAAGGCAGGAACGGGGTATTGATTGAGAATGATCAGCCATGATCACATTGAATGGCGGTGCTGGCTCGAAGGGCCGAATGGCCTCCTCCTGCACCTATTGTCTATTGTCAATTGTCTATTGTCTACCTCGGTACAAGTGACAATAAACTAAAACTAAACCAGACTAAATTGTGCAATCAACCACTAATACGTAATCCCCACACTTTAGTGCAGAGATCCAAACATGGAAACAGGCGCTTCGGCCCACCCAGTCCGTGCTGATCTTCCCGTAAACTAGTTCTATCCTACACACTAGGGACAATTTACACAAACCAAATAACCTACAAATCTGCACACCTTTGGAATGTGGGAGGAATCCGGAAACCGGAGCACCCAGTGGAAAACCCACGCGGTCACGGGGAGAACGTACCGACTCCGCACAGGCAGCACCCGTAGTCAGGATGGAACCCGGGTCTCTGGCGCTGTGAGGCAGCAACTCTACCGCTGCGCCACCGTGTCACCCGACAGGGACAATACAAATCAGTGGACTGAACTTAGTTAGCAAATATGTAGAAGCATCAGTGTGATAACAGCTAATAGCTACCTTTAAAAGGGAATCACAGAAATATAAACCCAAAAGAAAACCGTGGGTGAAACGATGGTGCAGCGGTAGAGTTGCTGCCTTACAGCGCCAGAGACCCGGGTTCCATCCTGACCACGGGTGCTGTCTGTACGGAGTTTGGACGTTCTCCCCGTGACCACGTGGGTTTTCTCCGGGTGCGCTGGTTTCGCCCCACACTCGTAAGAAGTACAGGTTTGTAGGCTAATTAGCTTGGTATCATTGTAAAATTGTCCCCAGTGTGAGTAGGATAGCGTTCCTGTACGGGGATCGGTGGTCGGTGTGGATTCCAAAGGGCCTGTTTCCGCGCTGTATCTCTAACCTAAACTATACTAAACTAAAACCATCAGCTCAGCCTTGGACTAAGAGGTTCTTCTTAATCAATATTGCAACAATAATCATGATTAACCTACCACAAAATGCAGGCTACATCAAAAAGGTCGGATAACTAATTTGGTGTGAATAGTCATATTGGGATTTTGAACTTGTCCTCCAAGGATATAAAGTTACCGTGAGGATGGTTAGCAAACAGCCAGCTCGGTGCTGCGATGTTTACCAATAGTAAACTATTACTATAGGGCGCAGCGGTAGAGTTGCTGCCTTACAGCGAATGTAGCGCCGGAGACCCGGGTTCGATCCCCACTACGGGTGCTGTCTGTGCGGAGTTTGTACGTTCTCCCCGTGACCTGCATGGGTTTTCTCCGAGATCTTCGGTTTCCTCCCACACTCCAAAGACGTACAGGTTTGTAGGTTAATAGAAACATAGAAAATAGGTGCAGGAGTAGGCCATTCGGCCCTTCGAGCCTGCACCGCCATTCAATATGATCATGGCTGATCATCCAACTCAGTATCCTGTACCTGCCTTCTCTCCATACCCCCTGATCCCTTTAGCCACAAGGGCCACATCTAACTCCCTCTTAAATATAGCCAATGAACAATAATTGGCTTGGTATAAATGTAAAAATTGTCCCTAGTGGGTGTAGGACAGTCTTAATGTGTGGGGACCTTTCACCTTAATGTGTGGGGACCTTTCACCTTGCCCACAACTAACAACAACCTGTTTCCTTTATCATTGTTCCTTTTTGTAAAATATCTTTCATTAATTTGTTCTATATTTCTCTATATCGCCGTCTGTATCTTTTCATTTCTCTTTCCCCTGGCTGTTTTTTCGGTGCTGTATGATTCTATGGCTCTGGAGAAGGCCAGGGATTTACAAGAATGATTCCAGAACGGGTCCTTTTCGGAATGGCAGGCAGTGACTAGTGGGGTACCGCAAGGCTCAGTGCTGGGACCCCAGTTATCTACAATATATATTAACGATTTGGACGAGGGAATTGAATGCAACATCTCTAAGTTTGCGGATGACACGAAGCTGGGTGGCAATGTTAGCTGCGAGGAGGATGCTAGGAGGCTGCAGAGTGACTTGGATAGATTAGGCGAGTGGGCAAATGCATGGCAGATGCAATATAATGTGGATAAATGTGAGGTTATCCACTTTGGCGGCAAGAACAGGAAAGTATTACCTGAATGGTGGCCAATTAGGAAAAGGGGAGATGCAACGTGACCTGGGTGTCATGGTGCACCAGTCATTGAAAGTAGGCATGCAGGTGCAGCAGGCAGTGAAGAAAGCGAATGGTATGTTAGCATTCATAGCAGGAGGATTTGAGTATAGGAGCAGGGAGGTTCTGCTGCAGTTGTACAGGGCCTTGGTGAGACCGCATCTGGAGTATTGTGTACAGTTTTGGTCTCCTAATCTGAGGAAAGACATTCTAGCCTTAGAGGGAGTACAGAGAAGGTTCATCAGATTGATCCCTGGGGTGGCAGGACTTTCATATGAAGAAAGACTGGATAGACTAGGCTTATACTCGCTGGAATTTAAAAGACTGAGGGGGGATCTTATTGAAACATATAAAATTCTTAAGGGGTTGGAGAGGCTAGATGCGGGAAGATTGTTCCCGATGTTGGGGAAGTCCAGAACCAGGGGTCACAGCTTAAGGATAAGGGGGAAGTCTTTTAGGACCGAGATGAGAAAACATTTCTTCACACAGAGAGTGGTGAGTCTGTGGAATTCTCTGCCACAGAAGGTAGTTGAGGCCAGTTCATTGGCTATATTTAAGAGGGAGTTAGATGTGGCCCTTGTGGCTAAAGGGATCAGGGGGTATGGAGAGAAGGCAGGTACGGGTTACTGAGCTGGATGATCAGCCATGATCATATTGAATGGCGGTGCAGGCTCGAAGGGCCGAATGGCCTTCTCCTGCACCTATTTTCTATGTTTCTATGTTTCTAGAACCGAGAAGGCATGATGAGCGTTTGTCAGCACTGGGCCTGTACTCGCTGGAGTTTAGGAGGTTGAGAGGGGAACCTCATTGAAACTTACAGAACACCTGGTGGGAGAGTCCAGGACCAGAGATCATCGCCTCAGAATTAAAGGCAGCTCTTTTAGAAAGGAGCTGAGTAGGGACTTCTTTAGTCAGAGGATAATTCATCTGTGGAACTCACTGCCACAGAGGGCTGTGGAGGCCAAGTCAGTGGATGTGACTTGCGGGCTTGTGACCTAAACGGGCTTGTCCCACCCCCCCCCCCCCCCATATCAAAAATCTTCTAACCCACCACTCAATCTCCAGGTCCCTCAGGTCGGCCGACTTGGGGCTACTGACTATCCCGCGGTCTAGGCTTAAGCTCAGGGGTGACCGCGCTTTTGCGGTTGCAGCTCCTAGACTGTGGAACTGCCCCCTCCATCGACTCCTTTAAGTCCAGGCCCAAAACCTATTTCCACTCCCTAGCGTTTGAGGCCCTCTGAGGGGGCGCTGTGAAGTGTTTATGTATGTGCTGTTATGTTTGTGTGCCATTGTATGTTAGTTCTTAGTACCTGAACTGATGTACAGCACTTTGGTCAATGTGGGTTGTTTTTAAATGTGCTACACAAATAAAATTGACTTGACTTGATGTTTTCAAGAGAGAGTTAGATATACTGTAGCTCTTAGGGCTAACGGAATCAAGGGATATGGGGAGAAAGCAGGAACGGGGTACTGATTCTGGATGATCAGCCATGATCACATTGAATGGCGGTGCTGGCTCGAAGGGCCGAATGGCCTACTCCTGCACCTATTTTCTATGTTTCTATTTTTAAGTCAAGTTCTTGATTACAACAGGTGTCAAAGGTTAAGGAGAGAAGGCAGGAAAATGGGATTAGGAAGCAGAGATCAGCCATGATTGAATGGCGGAGTGGACTCGATGGGCCGAATGGCCTAATTCCACTCCTATAACTTGTGAACTTAGTTTAGTAGGAAAGTAACTGCAGATGCTGGTACAAATCGAAGGTATCACAAAATGCTGGAGTAACTCAGCGGGTCAGGCAGCATCTAGGAGAGAAGGAATGGGTGACGTTTCGGGTCGAGACCCTTCTTCAGACTGATGTCAGGGGAGGGGCGGGACAAAGAAAGGATATAGGTGGAGACAGGAAGACAGTGGGAGAACTGGGAAGGGGGAGGGGGGGAAGAGAGGGACAGAGGAACTACCTAAAGTTAGAGAAGTCAATGTTCATACCGCTGGGCTGTAAACTTAGTTTAGTGTTTAGTTTCGAGCGGAAACAGGCCCTTCGGCCCACCGAATCCACACTGACCAGCGATCCCCGCACATTAACACAACCCTCGGGACAATTTCACACATGCACCAAGCCAATTAACCTACAAAACCTGTACGTCTTTGGAGTGTGGGAGGAAACCGAAGATGTCGGAGAAAACCCGCGGGGAGAACGTACAAACTTCGTACGGGCGGCTCCCGTAGTCGGGATCAAACCCGGGTCTCCGGCGCTGCGAGCACTGCGCCACCCTGGCCCACTTGTGACACCCGCAGGAAGGCTTGAAGAGGTGCACTTACCAGACTGGCGGTGAGGGCGGGAGCTGACTGGCCAAGTGTCAGGCTGCGCATACGGACTAGGTTGGTTGCCTCCATCGTCTGCTGCCACAACAGCTGTGCCGATGCAGGGGGGAGAAGGTATTTCCCTGTCGAACAAGAAAGATTGTCCCCCATCAGTCTCGGCAAGCCTCACACAACATCACAACACTTTAGTCCAGTTTAGTTTGGTTTAGAGACGCAGCGCGGAAACAGGCCCTTCGGCCCACCGTGTCCGCGCCGACCAGCGATCCCCGCACACTAATATTATCCTACACATGTAGGATGTTAGTTGTGATTGTATGTGTTATTGCATTTTTATTGATTAATCTTATTGGTCTTATTGTTCAACTGTGGGTAATGTTTCATTTCACTACACATTTATGTGACAAATAAACCACTATTGACTATTGACTATTGACATACTAGGGACATTTAAATTTTTTTAAACTTTTACATTTACCAAGTTTAGTTTATTTTAGAGATACAGCGCGGAAACAAAACCCTTTCGACCCACCGGGTCCACGCCGACCAGCGATCCCCACACATTAACGCTATCCTACACCCACTAGGGACAATTTTTACATTTGCCAAGCCAATTAACCTACAAACCTACACGTCTTTGGAGTGTGGGAGGAAACTGAAGATCTCCACGCAGATCACGGGGAGAACGTACAAGCTCCGTACAGACGGCGCCCGTAGTCGGGATGGAACCCGGGTCTCTGGCGCTGTAAGGCAGCAACTCTACCGCTGCGCCAACGTGCCGCCCTAATGTGACTTCAAATGTGGTTACGTTTTTTCTCTGGAGACGCAAGTTTAGTTTAGTTTAGTTTATTGTCACGTGTACCGAGGTACAGTGAAAAGCTGCTTTGTTGCGTGCTAACCAGTCAGCGGAAAGACAATACACGATTACACTCAAGTCACCCACAGTGTACAGATACAGGGTAAAGGGAATAACGTTTGGTGCAAGATAAAGGTTATTGTCACGTGTACCGAGGTACAGTGAAAAGCTTTTGTTGCGTGCTAACCAGTCAGCTGAAAGACAATACATAATTACACTCAAGCTGTCCTCAGTGCACAGATACAGGGTAAAGGGAATAACGTTTAGTTCATTATAAAGTCCAGTAAAGTACAATTGAAGATAGTCCGAGAATCTCCAATGAGGTAGATGGTAGGTCAGGACCACTCTCTAGTTGGTGAAAGGATGGTCCTGATTAAAGCTGGGAAGGAATTGCAGATGTTGGAATCTTGTGCAAAAAAAAAAGAGCTGAAGGAACTCAGCAGGTCAGGCAGCATCTGTGGAAGAATGAACAGATGACGTTTCGGGTCGAGACCCTTCTTTAGGTATTTAATCCTCCTGACTATCACTCCAACAGACATTTATTCACAAAATGCTGGAGTAACTCAGCAGGTCAGGCAGCATCTCGGGAGAGAAGGAATGGGCGACGTTTCGGGTCGAGACCCTTCTTCAGACTGATGTCAGTGGGGGCGTGACAAAGGAAGGATATAGGTGGAGACAGGAAGATAGAGGGAGATCTGGGAAGGGGGAGGGGAAGAGAGGGACAGAGGAACTATCTAAAGTTGCAGACACCTTCCTTCACGGGACAGGCAGCATCTCTGGAGAGAAGGAATGGGTGACGATTCGGGTCAAGACCCTTCTTCAGAGTCTGAACGTTTCGGGTCGAGACCCTTCTTCAGAGTCTGACGAAGGGTCTCGACCCGAAACGTCACCCATTCCTTCTCTCCAGAGATGCTGCCTGACCCACTGAGTTACTCCTGCATTTTGTGTCTATCTTTGGTTTGAACCAACACCTGCAGTTCCTTCCTACACAGATACCACCCTTTGTTCTCCCACTTTTTATGTCAGTAAAACCTTTTTTAATCTCTGAAGTTAGTCTGAAGAAGGGTCCCGACCCAAAATGTCGCCTGCCATTTCCCTGCACAGATGCTGCCTGATCCACTGAGTTCCTTCATCATTGACTCCAAATTTGAGGAAGGATATTCTTGCTATTGAGGGCGTGCAGTGTAGGTTCACCAGGTTAATTCCCGGAATGGCGGGACTGTCATATGTTGAAAGACTGGAGCGACTAGGCTTGTATACACTGGAATTTAGAAGGATGAGAGGGGATCTTATCGAAACGTATAAGATTATTAAGGGGTTGGACACGTTAGAGGCAGGAAACATGTTCCCAATGTTGGGGGAGTCCAGAACAAGGGGCCACAGTTTAAGAATAAGGGGTAGGCCATTTAGAATGGAGATGAGGAAAAACGTTTTCAGTCAGAGAGTTGTGAATCTGTGGAATTCTCTGCCTCAGAAGGCAGTGGAGGCCAATTCTCTGAATGCATTCAAGAGAGAGCGAGATAGAGCTCTTAAGGATAGCGGAGTCAGGGGGTATGGGGAGAAGGCAGGAACGGGGTACTGATTGAGAATGATCAGCCATGATCACATTGAGTGGCGGTACTGGCTCGAAGGGCCGAATGGCCTCCTCCTGCACCTATTGTCTATTGTGTGTTTCACCAGTTTCTCGTGCGGCCCTACTCTAGCACATCTCCTTTAAACGTCCCCCCTCTGATCTAGTAGCTACACCCACCGAGTATTTGACATTTCCAGTCCGGGAAATAGTTGTATTATCTATCCTGCCCTATAGATTTTATAAACTTCTATCAGGTCTCTGGAGTTCAACTTCACTGGAGTTTAGAAGGATGAGAGGGGATCTTATAGAGACGTATAAAATTATAAAAAGGACTGGACAAGCTAGATGCAGGAAAAAAGTTCCCAATGTTGGGGGAGTCCAGAACCAGGGGCCACAGTCTTAGAATAAACTGAGGTGAGAAGAAACGTTTTCACCCAAAGAGTTGTGAATTTGTGGAATTCTCTGCCACAGAGGGCAGTAGAGGCCAAATCACTGGATGGATTTAAGAGAGAGTTAGATAGTGCTCTAGTGGAATCAAAGGATATGGGGAGAAGGCAGGCACGGGTTACTGATTGTGGACGATCAGCCAGGATCACAATGAATGGCGGTGCTGGCTCGAAGGGCCGAATGGCCTCCTTTCTTTACCTATTTTCTATGTTTCTATGTCGCCCTTTCTACGACGTTTCAGAGAAAACAACCCAATTTTGTCCAACCTCTTTTATAGCTGATACCCTCTAAACCAGGCAGCATCACCTAAATAACTTGTAGCAACTACTGTTGTTGGTTTACACAAAAGGACACAAAATGACTCAGCAGATCAGACATTTGGAGTTCGCGTTTGGACTCTTCTTTGACAGGTCCACTTTGGGTTGCCAACTATCTCACTCTCAAATAAGGGACAAAAAGTGACGTCACCGCCCCGCGCCCCACGTGACCTCACCCAGCCAGTGGCCATGTGCTCCTGCTCCATCAATGGCAGCTGCCCGGGCCAGGAGGCGAGTTGCTACGCAACCTTGGTTAGGCTGCACCCGGGCCTCCGGACCTACACTATCCAGGCCTACAACGGCCCCCGGGCCTACAGCGGCCTCCGGGCTTACACTGTCCAGGCCTACAGCAGCCCCCGGGCCTACAGTGTCCAGGCCTACAGTGTCCGGGCCTACAGCGGCCCCCGGGCCTACCGTGTCCAGGCCTACAGTGTCCAGGCCTAACACAGGACAAGGGCGGTCCTGTACGGGACAAACCAATTTAGCCCAATATACGGGATGTCCCGGCTAATACGGGACTGTTGGGAACCCTAGGTCCACTGCACACAATACTCCAAATGAGGCCTAACCAGAGTTTTATAAAACAGCAATGTGACTTCCTGACTCACACCGACTACCCCGATAGATGGAGGCAAGAATATTGCATGCCTATTATACCACTTTATCTACTTGTGTTGTGCTGTAGGGAGCTATAGGCTTGAACCACAAGATCCCTCTTGACATCAATGCCGTAGAACCAACTGGCTCCCATTTTCTGGAACGGTCCCCACAAAACCCCAGAAAGGGCAAAGGAACAGACACCTCAAAGTCACAAGATCATACAGTATAGAAGCAGGCCCTTCAGCCCGCCATGTTCATGCTGACCCATCAACATTAATCCCACGTCAACACTTGACCTGAGGCCATTAGCTGATGAGTGTTTTCATTCAGAGGGTGGGGGGGGGGGGGGTGGTATATGGAACGAGTTGCCAAAGAAGGTAGTTGTGCCAGGTACTACAGGCAGATGCATAGGAAAGGTTTAGTGGAAGATGGGCAAATGGAACACAGGCAAATGGAACCAGCTTTGACTGGGCTTCTTGGTCAGAATGGACAGGTTGGGCCAAAGGGCCTGTTTCCGTGCTGCAAGACTCAATGAGTGGGTGAATAGGACTCTGTCCAAAATTAATGGACAACCTCACAACTAAGGGCCGAGATAGAGTGAATGTAGAGAGGATGTTTCTAGCAGTGGGAGCATCCAGGACCAGAAGCCACAGCCCCAGCCAAAAAGGGCACACCTTTACAAATGGAAAAGAGGAAGAATTTCTCTAGTCAGAGGGAGGTGAACCTATGGATTTCATTGGCACACAAGGAAGGCGATGGAAGCAGAGTCATTGAGTATTTTTAAAGCGGAGATTGATAGATTCTTGACTGGTAAGGGCACCAAACGTTACGGGGAGAAGGCATGACAATGGGGCTGAGAGGGAAAAATAGATCAGCCATTCGGGCGGCACAGTGGCGCAGCGGTAGAGTTGCCGCCTTACAGCGCCGGAGACTTGAGTTCGATCCTGACTACGGGTGCCGTCTCTACGCAGTGTGTATGTTCTCCCTGTGACCACGTGGGTTTTCTCCGGGTGCTCCGGTTTCCGCCCACACTCCAAAGACGTACAGGTTTGTAGGTTAATTGGATTCTGTAAATTGTGAATTGTTCCTAGTGTGGGGTAGGATAGTGCTAGTGTATCGCTGGTCGGTGTGGACTCGGTGGGCCGAAGAACCTGTTTCGGCGCTGTATCTCAAGCCTAAAGATGTTGCAGGCGTGGAGCTGGGCATGCAACTGCAGTTCAGGAAAAAACACAAAAGGTCAGAGACGTAACGATCATTGCAGAGTGAAAAGAGACAACCTTTAATCACTTTTAAAAGACACTGGATGTCCAAATCTCTCCTGCGGGCCTGGCAACCCTCCCCCAACTGACGACACTCAGCTCGGCGATCGTTTCGCTCCAAACGCAGGCTCGACGATCGTTTCGCTCAACACCTTCGCTCAGTCCGCCTTAACCAACCTGATCTCCCGGTGGCTGAGCACTTCAACTCCCCCTCCCATTCCCAGTCTGACCTTTCTGTCATGGGCCTCCTCCAATATCATAGTGAGGCCCACTGCAAATTGGAGGAACAGCACCTCATATTTCACTTGGGCAGCTTACAGCCCAGCGGTATAAACATCGACTCCTCCAACTTTAGATAGTTCCTGTGTCCCTCTTTCCCGCCCCCCCCACCCCTTCCCAGTTCTCCCTCTATCTTCCTGTCTCCACCTATATCCTTTCTTTGTCCTGTCCCCCCTGACATCAGTCTGAAGAAGGGTCTCGACCCCAAACGTCACCCATTCCTTCTCTCCTGAGATGCTGCCTGACCTGCTGAGTTACTCCAGCATTTTGTGAATACTCACCCACTGAGAGCTCTCCTCACACCCCCCCCCCCTCCTCATTGTCCGCCACTCCCGTCACTCAGGCGGGTCCCGTGCCCCCCTCCGATCGGCAACCCTCCCCCAACTGTGTATGCGCGAATCCGGCGGCCATCTTACGTAAGTATTAGATCATCGGGCCCCAACTGCGTAGGCCCGGACCCGTTGGGTTCCCATTGTGATGTCGAACACGGAGGTATTACTGCGCAGGCGCGGCTGACGGGCAGGGCAAGTGGAAAAGGCATTTATTAAAGTTTAAAAAATCATTTTTGAAGTTTAAAAAGTGATTAACTTTTAAAATATAACAACCATTTGAACCGCAGGCCAATGGTGAGTAAGGAGGGCCTAAAATTGGTGCGCTATCGAGTACCGTTTTGGTTGTATGTCGGGCGAGCGCAAACAAACATACGTATATACAAGATGAGAGTTTTAGTGATATATATATTGATTTGGACAGGTATGAAGGGCTTGTTTCTACGCTGTATGTATGAGGTGTATCTGTACACTGTTAATGGCTCGATTGTAATCATGCGTTGTCTTTCCGCTGACTGGTCAGCACGCAACAAAAAGCTTTTCACTGTACCTCGGTACACATTACAACAGAACTAAAGTGAAAGTAAAGGCTGTGGTGGAGCAGACTTGACGGGCCGAACGGCCAATTCTGTTCTTCTGACTTACGGTCCATAACTAAAATTCAAGCCACTGTCATCAATAGCGTTGTAAATTTCTTGTAAATTAACATTATCTTTTCTGCTCCCATCTCGCCAAGCATTCTCATGCTTAATTTATTTTTTGTTTTAACAACGGCATCATCATGCAGCACGGTGGCGCAGCGGTAGAGTTGCTGCCTTACAGCGAATGCAGCGTCGGAGACCCGGGTTCGATCCTGACTACGGGCGCCGTCTGTACGGAGGTTGTACGTTCTCCCCGTGACCTGCGTGGGTTTTCTCCGAGATCTTCGGTTTCCTCCCACACTCCAAAGACGTACAGGTTCGTAGGTTAATTGGCTGGGCAAATGTAAAAATTGTCCCTAGTGTGTGTAGGATAGTGTTGTTAATGTGCGGGGATCGCTGGGCGGCGTGGACCCGGTGGGCCGAAGGGCCTGTTTCCGCGCTGTATCTCTAAATCTAAATCTAAACTAAACTGAAAGTAAAGGCTAAGCGGTGGAGCAGACTAGACGGGCCGAACGGCCAATTCTGTTCTTCTTTCTTACGGTCCATAACTAAAATTCAAGCCACTGCCATCAATAGCGTTGTAAATATCTTGTAAATTAACATTATCTTTCCTGCCCCCATCTCCACCACAGTCTCGCCAAACATTCTTACGCTTAATTTATTTTTTGTTTCAACAACGGCATCATCTGGCAGATCCGCACAAAATGATCCACGTTAATTAGATGTCATCGGCACAAATCCGACTCGGTCATTTAAAATTGTGACTGTCCAATTTGGGCCTTTTTTTGCTGCGTTACGTGACAGCTGTCTGCTTTACAAAGGGAGTCCAATCAATCATCTTGATAGGCACCGAACAAACCCACTCACTTCCCATTTCCCGAGGTCCTGATACATGTTATCTTCATCGTCCAGTTTTGGAACTCCCAGAAGAATCAAAAAGCAAAAGCAAAATGAACACAACCATGAGATTTAAATATTAAATATCGTAGACAAAAGATGTACCAGGGAACCATTTCACGCCCATAATGAGCGTCCCATGTGTTCCGTATTATGCATGCATAATCGCATAATAAATATTTGTGTTACGCATCTTTGCATTGTGTATATTACTCGTTAGAAACGTTAATTACACTTGGACACATCTGTACCATATTAATATGTTGTGCATTTGAGCCACAGTCTTCCTGTAATTAGGGCAAAGGCAGGCACAAGATGCTGGAGTAACTCAGCGGGTCAGGCAGCAATCGCTACGCCATCTAAACGTTTCCATTTGTAGGGCGATCAAGGGTCTGCACATACGAACAATTAAACACTCTTAATTCTTTTGAAAGCAGTGGATGGGCTACAATATTGACGCAATGATCTGAACTCAAAGCTGCTTGTTACTTCCTGACTACAGAACAATGCTTTTGCGATCCGAGGACTCAAACTACCATGCCTTGTCGGAAAGAAAACTGCAGATGCTGGTTTAAATCGAAGGTAGACGCAAGATGCTGGAGTCACTCAGCGGGTCAGGCAGCATCTCTGGAGAGAAGGAATGGGTGACGTTTCGGGTCGAGACCCTTCGAGAGGGAATGGGCGACCCGAAACGTCACCCATTCCTTCTCTCCAGAGATGCTGCCTGACCCGCTGAGTTACTCCAGCATCTTGTGTCCACCTTCGATTTAAACCAGTATCTGCAGTTATTTTTGCTGTAGTTATCTATATTAAGAACTGCGCTTTGTGATTTGAGAAACAAGGAAGGTTGCAACCACCTTCTTGAGTCTGAAGAAGGGTTCCGACCCGAAATGCCACCCATTCCTATTGTCCAGAGATGCTGCCTGACCCACTGAGTTACTCCAACATTTTGTGTCTATCTTTGGTATAATAGACAATAGACAATAGGTGCAGGAGGAGGCCATTCGGCCCTTCGAGCAAGCACCGCCATTCAATGTGATCATGGTTGATAATTCTCAATCAGTACCCCGTTCCTGCTTTCTCCCCATACCCCCTGACACCGCTATCCTTAAGAGCTCTATCTAGCTCTCTCTTGAATGCATTCAGAGAATTGGCCTCCACTGCCTTCTGAGGCAGAGAATTCCACAGATTTACAACTCTCTGACTGAAAAGGTTTTTCCTCATCTCCGTTCTAAATGGCCTACCCCTTATTCTTCAACGGTGGCCCCTGGTTCTGGACTCCCCCAACATTGGGAACATGTTTCCTGCCTCTAACGTGTCCAACCCCTTAATAATCTTATACGTTTCGATAAGATCCCCTCTCATCCTTCTAAATTCCAGTGTATACAAGCCTAGTCTTTCAACATATGACAGTCCCGCCATTCCGGGAATTAACCTAGTAAACAAATGCTGCACGCCCTCAATAGCAAGAATATCCTTCCTCCCTAACCAACATGTGGAGTTGCTTCCTCCGCAAGGTTTCATCCATGTACCGTGAGCTAGACAGACTGGCACTGTTGTACCAACATAAATATTGGAGTGAAAAATTGATTATTGAAATCTACAGATTCAGGTACAGTTTCATCCCAGCTGTTATCAGGTAACTGAACCATCTTACCAACAACCAGAGAGCAGCCCTGCCCTACCATGTACCTCATTGGAGACCCTCAGACTATCTTTGATCAGACTGTACTGTACCTCATCTTAGACAATAGGCAATAGACAATAGGTGCAGGAGGAGGCCATTCGGCCCTTTGAGCCAGCACCGCCATTCAATATGATCATGGCTGATCATTCTCAATCAGTACCCCGTTCCTGCCTTCTCCCCATACCCCCTGACTCTATCTAGCTCTATCTAGCTCTCTCTTGAATGCATTCAGAGAATTGGCCTCCACTGCCTTCTGAGGCAGAGAATTCCACAGATTCACAACTCTCTGACTGAAAAAGTTTTTCCTCATCTCCGTTCTAAATGGCCTACTTCTTATTCTTAAACTGTGTTAAAAAATTAATCTTGCGCTAAATGTTATTCATGTTATTGTCTTTATCATTATTTGGGGCAGCACGCTGGCGCAGCAGTAGAGTTACTGCCTTACAGTGCCAGAGAACCTGGGTTCAATCCTGACTACACATGTCTGTACGGAGTTTGCTTGTTCACAGCGTGGGTTTTCTCCGGGTGCTCCAGTTTGCTCCCACACTCCAAAGATGTACAGGTTTGCAGGTTACTTGACTTCAGTAAAATTGTACGCTTTACGAGGATGTTGCCAGGACTAGAGGGTGTGAGCTACAGGGAGAGGTTGAGTAGGCTGGGTCTCTATTCCATGGAGCGCAGGAGGATGAGGGGAATCTGATAGAGGTGTACAAAATCATGAGAGGAATAGATCGGGTCTTTTGCCCAGAGTAGGGGAATCGAGAACCAGATGACATAGGTTCAAGGTGAAGGGGAAAAGATTTAATAGGAATCTGAGGGGAAACCTTATCAGCAAATGCCAATTTCACCTCATGGTCACAGACTGCTTAAATATTGATTTCATTAATAATCATAAGTCACTGTTGTCTGTACTAATTCTAACAAAAAATTCAGATATTTTTGCATTTTGAACTTTTTCTTACATGTGTAACGTTTCTGCCAAATGAATGGAAGACATTAAAACAGTTACGGTTTATTGATTTGTACCTATTTAGTTCTTATACTTTAATTTTTTTGTTTAGTTTAGGAGCTACAAGATGGAAACTGGCCATTCGGCCCACTGAGTTTATGCCGACCAGCAATCCCCGTACACTAGCACTATCCAACACACTGGGGACAATTTACAATTTTTTTTTACCGTAGCCAATTAACCCACAAACCTGCACGTCTTTGGAGTGTGGGAGGAAACCGGAGCACCCGGAGAAAACGCATGTGGTCACGGGGAGAACGTACAAACTCCGTACAGACAGGAACGAACCCGGGTCTCTGATGCTGTAAGGCGGCAACTCTACTCTAATACATGAAACAGAACAGTACATAGGTTTGCCAACTTATAAGGGACAAAAGGTGACGTCACCGCCCCGCGCCCCACGTGACCTCACCCAGCCAGCGGCCACGTGCTCCCACTCCAACAACGGCGGCCGCCCGGGCCGGGAGGCGGGTTGCTAGGCAACCTCCATTAGGTGGCGCCCGGGGCTACATGGTCCGGGCCTACAACGCCTCCCGGGCCTACAGTGTCCGTGCCTACAGTGTCCGGGCCTACAGCGCCACCCGGGCCTACAGCGCCACCCGGGCCTAATACAGGACAAAGGCAGTCCCGTACGGGACAAACCAATTTAGCCCAATATAGGGGGTGTCCCGGCTAATAAGGGACAGTTGGCAACCCTAGCAGTACAGCGCAGGAACAGGCCCTGAGGCCCACTATATCTGTGCCGAACATACTGCCAAGATAAACTGATCTCATCTGCCTGCACATGATCCAATTCCGCCATTCCCAAAACATTCATGTGTCTTTAACTGTTTACTGTCGTTGAAAATATTTCTACTTCACATCCGTAACGTTTGTACAAAAAACAATTAAAATCTATATATTTCCTGAAAAATAAACATTGATTTTATCAGTCAGGATGTCCCAAGAAACCAACTCTGCCAAGTCTAAATGAGGTAGATCATTCCTGGACTATAAAAGATTTTGTGCACAGGCATCGGCCCTTCTGCCCAACTTGTCCATGTCGAGCAAAATGCTCCATCTCATCTAGTCCCACTTGCCTGCATTTGGAACATATCCCTCTAAAGCCGTGGTGTAGGAAAGAACTGCAGATGCTGGTTCACACTGAAGATGGACACAAAAATCTAGAGTAGCTGAGTGGGACAGGCAGCATCTTCGGAGAGAAGGAATGGGTGATATTTCGGTTTCGGGTCCTTCTCTCCAGAGGTCCCACTGAGTTAATCCAGCATTTTGCGTCCCTCTTCCCTCTAAATCAGGCACTGTTATTGTACCTAGGAATAGGATAATAGGAATCCGAGGGGTAACTTTTTCGCACAGAGGGTGGTGGGTGTATGGAACAAGCTGCCAGAGGAGGCAGTTGAGGCTGGGACAATCGTCAACAGACAATAGACAATAGGTGCAGGAGTAGGCCATTCGGCCCTTCGAGCCAGCATCACCATTCAATGTGACCATGGCTGATCATTCACAATCAGTACCCCGTTCCTGCCCTCTCCGCTGTCATTAAGAGCTCTATCTAACTCTCTCTTGAAAGCATCCAGAGAATTGGCCTCCACTGCCTTCTGAGGCAGAGAATTCCACAGATTTACAACTCTCTGAGTGAAAAAGTTTTTTCTTATCTCCGTTCTAAATGGACTACCCCTTATTCGCCTCTTTATTTAATATCACTTGCTCTTCCATCCTGGATTCTATCGCTCCCCTTAAAATGAAAAAGCCTAAGCCCAAAGGTCGGCCGTGGCTCAATGACACCACCAAAGCCCTAAGAAGGGAGTGCAGAAAATCAGAAAAAAGGTGGAAATGTGACAAGCTTCAAATTTCCTTCGAAATTCTGAGAAACAATCTTCTCAAATACCAGGAAGCAGTAAAGTCTGCTAGAGCACAATACTTCTCCGACCTTATTTCCAAAAACTCTCATAACTCCAAGGTCCTATTTAGAACAATTACCTCTGTCATATGTCCCGCCCCCAGTACCAGCTTAGTTGGGTCCCCTGCTAAGTGCGAAGAATTCGCTAAATCTTTCACCAACAAAGTTGAGAACATTAGAATGAACATTTCCCCTCCCACCCGTGACCTAGCTGTCTCACTAGTCTGTTCATCTAAATTGGACTGCTTCCAACCCGTCACTCTATCCTCCCTTGCAAAGCTTGTCTCCGCTATGAAACCTGCAACCTGTCCCCTTGATCCTGCCCCCACTGCCCTTCTGAAGGATGTCATTGCAATAGCTGGTCCCAGCATCCTCTCTATTATCAACAGTTCTCTGGCCACTGGCACTGTTCCAACCAGTTTCAAGCACGCGGTGGTCCAGCCCCTACTGAAAAAACCTAACCTAGACCCCCACCTTGCCTAGCAACTACAGACCCATTTCCAAACTGCCATTCCTGTCAAAAGTCCTTGAAAAGGCAATTCTAAACCAATTAGTGCCCTACCTGCACCAATACACCATCCTGGAAAGTTTCCAGTCAGGTTTCAGAGCCCACCACAGCACAGAGTCTGCCTTGTTGAAGGTACACAACGACCTGCTTCTCGCCATCGACACCGGCGACTGTGCAATCCTGCTCCTTCTCGACCTCAGCGCAGCGTTCGATACAGTGGACCACACCATCCTTATTGACCGTCTCCGGTACGCGGTTGGCATTGATGGCACTGCCCTGAGCTGGTTCGCTTCGTACCTCAAAGATAGGAGTTTCGCCATCAACATAGGCAGTTATTCCTCTGCTCCAGCTAGCCTCTCCTGCGGAGTTCCACAAGGCTCCATCCTAGGCCCCATTCTCTTCTCTCTATACATGCTCCCCCTTGGCCAAATCATTCAAAGGCACGGCATTTCTTTCCACTGCTATGCCGATGACACTCAGCTTTACCTCCCCCTGAAACCCAACAACCAGTCAAATTTAAACAGCCTCTTACACTGCCTTGAGGACATAAAATGTTGGATGGCACAGAACTTCCTCCAATTAAATGAGAGCAAGTCTGAGGTCATCCTATTCGCCCCCCCCCCCCCCCCCCCCGACTCCATCAAATCGATAACAGGCAGTCTTGGAAGTCTATCCTGCCTAGTCAAACTGCATGTCAAAAACCTCGGCATGATATTTGACTCTGCATTAAAATTTGATAAGCAAGTCAACGCTGTGGTAAAAGCCAGCTTCTTCCAACTTCGAACCATAGCTAAAATCAAACCTTTCCTCCAATTCGACGACACAGAAAAAATCATTCACGCTTTCATTTCCTCCCGCCTAGACTACTGCAACTCCCTATACACTGGGATCAGCCAATCTTCCCTGTCCCGCCTGCAACTGGTCCAAAACGCCGCAGCGAGACTCCTGACGGGTACCCGTAAAAGGGACCACATCACCCCGATTCTGGCCTCTCTCCACTGGCTCCCTGTACGGTACAGAATCAACTTCAAGCTCCTCCTATTCACGTATAAAGCCCTAAATGGACACTCCCCCCCCTACATCAAAAATCTTCTAACCCCCCTCTCTAACTCCAGGTCCCTCAGGTCGGCCGACTTGGGGCTACTCACTATCCCGCGGTCTAGGCTTAAGCTCAGGGGTGACCGCGCTTTTGCGGTTGCAGCTCCTAGACTGTGGAACAGCATCCCTCTCCCCATCAGAACTGCCCCCTCCATCGACTCCTTTAAGTCCAGGCTCAAAACCTATTTCTACTCCCTAGCGTTTGAGGCTCATTGAGGAGGCGCTGTGAACTGTTTGCGTGCTACTGTATGTTTCATTTTTTTCCTTAGTACCTAATCAGATGTACAGCACTTTGGTCAACGTGGGTTGTTTTTAAATGTGCTATACAAATAAAATTGACTTGACTTATTCTTAAACTATCCCATTGTTTAAGAAACGGTTGGACAGGTACATGATAGGACAGGTTTGGAGGGTTATGAACCAAGTGTAGGCAAGTGGGACGAGGGAAGCTGGGACATTGTTGGCCTGTGTGGGCGAGTTGGGCCGAAGGGCCTGTTTCCACACTGTATCACTCTATGACCTGCCTCAACTACCTCCTCTGTCAGTTCGTTCCATACATCCACCACCCTCTGCGTGAGAAAAAGTTGCCCCTCAGGTTCCTATTAAATCTTGCCCCTCTCACCTCAAACTTAGGCCCTCTGGTTCTTGATTCTCCTATCTCAGGTAAAAGACACTCCGCATTCATTCTATCTATTCCCCTCACTATTTTATCCAGCTCTATTACAACTGATTAGATTAAAACTAATCTTACAGTGGATTTTACCCTCAGTAAAGAAAACACATGCCGGAAAGCAAGGAAACACAAGCAGGATGGCAACTGCTATTATTTTACAAAATTCATTTTCTAACAATCAGATTAAGATCATAAGTGATAGAAGCAGAATTGGGCCATTCAGCCCATCAAGTCTACTCCGCCATTCAATCATGGCTGATCAATCTCTCCCTCCAAACCCCATTCTCCTGCTTTCTCCCCATAACCCCTGACACCCGTACTAATTAAGAATCTATCTATCTCTGCCTTAAAAATATCGATTAACTTGCCTTTCACAGCCTTCTGTGGCAATGATTTCCACATATTCACCACCCTCTGACCAACGAAATTCCTCCTCACCTCCTTCCTAAAAGAAAGACCTGTAATTATGAGGCTATGTACGTTCTCCCCGTGACCTGCGCGGGTTTTCTCCGAGATCTTCGATTTCCTCCCACACTCCAAAGACGTTCAGGTTTGTAGGTTAATTGGCTTGGTGTATGTATAAAATTGTAGGATTAGACACGGTGGGCCAAAAGGGCCTGTTTCTGCGCTATATCTCTAAACTAAACCTCTGGTCCTAGACTCTCTCACAAGTGGAAACATCGTCTCCACATCTACTCTATCCAAGCTACTACCACAAAAGGATTTTCAACCCCTTCTTAGCCGAAGAAAGCTAATGGCATGTTGGCCTTCATAACGAGAGGATATCAGTATAGGAGTAAAGACGTTCTTCTGCAGTTGTATAGAGCCCTGGTGAGACCACATCTGGAGTATTGTGTACAGTTTTGGTCTCCTAATTTGAGGAAGGACATCCTTGTAATTGAGGCAGTGCAGCGTAGGTTCACGAGATTGATCCCTGGGATGGCGGGACTGACACACGAGGAAAGATTGAAAAGACTGGGCTTGTACTCACTGGAGTTTAGAAGAATGAGAGGGGATCTTATAGAGACATATAAAATTATAAACGGACTGGACAAGCTAAAATGTTCCCAATGTTGGGCGAGTCCAGAACCAGGGGCCCCACAGTCTAAGAATAAAGGAGAGGCCATTTAGAACTGAGGTGAGAAGGAACTTTTTCACCCAGAAAGTTGTGAATTTGTGGAACTCTCTGCCACAGAGGGCAGTGGAGGCCAAATCACTGGATGGATTTAAGAGAGAGTTGGATAGAGCTCTAGGGGCTAGCGGTATCAAGGGATATGGGGAGAAGGCAGGCACAGTTACTGATTGTGGACGATCAGCCATGATCACAATGAATGGCGGTGCTGGTCCAGAACAAGGGGCCACAGTTTAAGAATAAGGGGTAGTCCATTTAGAACTGAGATGAGAACTCAAAACTTTTTCAGTCAGAGAGTTGTGAATCTGTGAAATTCTCTGCCTCAGAAGGCAGTGGAGGCCAATTCTCTGAATGCATTCAAGAGAGAGCTAGATAGAGCTCTTAAGGATAGCGGAGTCAGGGGGTATGGGGAGAAGGCAGGAACGGGGTACTGATTGAGAATGATCAGCCGTGATCACATTGAATGGCGGTGCTGGCTCGAAGGGCCGAATGGCCTCCTCCTGCACCTATTGTCTATTGTCAAAGGGCCGAATGGCCTCTTCCTGCACCTATTTTCTACGTTTCAAAAGACACATGTATATTTACGTACCGGTCAGAGCTCCCCCTAGGCTGCCTCGTCTCAAGAACTTGGTATCTTCACTCAGCTGCCTGTTAAACTTCAAGGCTTTGCCGATGCCATAAGCAAGGTCAGGATTGCTGGATTTGCGAAACGGGAAGGATGGCGGGCACAAGATGTGGTCAAACTGAAAGATAAAAGCAAAGACACTCGTGAATACCGCAAACTGTCCCGTATTAGCCGGGACATCCCGTATTTTGGGCTAAATTGGTTTGTTCCATACGGGACCGCCCTTGTCCCGTATTAGGCCCAGGGGGCGCTGTAGGCCCGGACACTGTAGTTCCAGGCAGTGTATATCATATCATATATCATATCATATATATACAGCGCGGAAACAGGCCTTTTCGGCCCACCAAGTCCGCGCCGCCCAGCGATCCCCGTACATTAACACTATCCTACACACACTAGGGACAATTTTTTACATTTACCCAGTCAATTAACCTACAAACCTGTACGTCTTTGGACAGTGTAGGTCTGGACAGTGTAGGCCCGGAGGCCCGGACGCCACCTATCGGTGGTTGCCTGGTAACCCGCCTGCCGGCCGCCGTTGGTACATCAGGAGCACGTGGCCGCTGGCTGGGTGAGGTCACGTGGGGCGCGGGGCGGTGACGTCACCTTGTCCCTAATTTGGGAGTGAGATAGTTGTCAACCCTAGTGCCATCTGTACGGAGTTTGTACGTTCTCCCTATGACAGCATGAGTTTTCCCCCGAGATCTTCGTTTTCGTCCCACATTCCAAAGACCTACAGGTTCGTAGATTAATTGGCTTTGGTATAAATGTGAATTGTCACGAGTGTGTGCAGAACAGTGTTAATGTGCGGGGGGGAGGGGAATCGCTGGTCGGCGCATAATCGGTGGGCCGAAGGGGCCTGTTTCGGCACTGTATCTCCAAACTAAACTAAATTACAGGATTGGCAGTGTTCACTGGGTGTATCGCCCGCTGTCACCTGATCCACAGCTAACAATGGACCATTGTTGGTCCAATGGCCCACAGACTGGTTCCACCAAGGTGTAGCACAGAACGCCACAGGAGATCCTCCTTCCCTGTGGCTATCAAACTGCACAACTCCTTCCCCTTCTGTCGTGGGTTAAACTGACTCCCCCCCCTCCCCCCCCCCCCCCCCCCAATCTTTGCACATCCCCAATTCTTTCCATTCGTTACTTTAACTTCATGTTTCATGTATTTTGTGTTTTTATGACTTTTGACAGATCAGTTTCCCTCCTGGGATAAATTAAGTTCTATCGCATCGTATCGTATCATATCGTATCGTATCATATCGTATCGCGGGCTCCACCTTTCCTGCTGCATCGTTGCTGGCTTTGATTTGTCCTTTTGCACACCTTGTCATCCATGTGCTCCGTGCACCTTTTCATATCTCTCGTTTCCCTCTCCCCTGACTATCAGTCTGAAGAAGGGTCTCGCCTCAAAACGTCACCCATTCCTTCTCTCCAGAGATGCTGCCTGACCCGCTGAGTTACTCCAGCATCTTGTGTCTGTCTTCGGGGTTGCAGTGAGTTTAGTTGCTTTGGCTGATAACACAGCGACTTTCAAGAGACACAAAGACGGTCGCACTTCAGATAAATCCAAATCCCCCCGTTCCCCGTCTCTCACAAGTAAACAGGTTTTCAATCAGGCATTTTCAGTGCGATTCCCCAATGAAAACACAACTTCAATGTCTCATCTCACACAACATTTTAAATTGGGAAATTCCACTGCTGTTCCACCTCATCAAATGATCACACTTCTTTGCGTTTACCATGAGACATCGGAGCAGCATTAAGCCATTCGGCCTAACGAGTCTGCTGCACCATTCAATCATGGTTAATCTGTTTTTCTCTCATCTGTCGTGAGGGCCGCACGGTGGCGCAGCGGTAGAGTTGCTGCCTCACAGCGCCAGAGACCTGGGTTCAATCCCGACTCCGGGTGCTGTCTATACGGAGTTTATACGTTCTCCCCGTGACCTGCGTGAGTTTCCTCTGAGATCTTCAGTTTCCTCCCGTACAAAGACATACAGGTTTGTAGTTTAATTGGCTTGGTATAAGTCAAGTCAAGTTTATTTGTCTGATACACATCCAAGATGTGCAGTGAAATGAAAGGTCATCCACAGTCCAGCAACAGACCAATAAAAATAAACAATTTCACACACAATCGCACACGGCACGGTGGCGCAGCGGTAGACTTGCTGCCTTACAGCGAATGCAGCGCCGGAGACTCAGGTTCGATCCCGACTACGGGTGCCGTCTGTACGGAGTTTGTACGTTCTCCCCGTGACCTGCGTGGGTTTTCTCCGAGATCTTCGGTTTCCTCCCACACTCCAAAGACGTACAGGTATGTAGGTTAATTGACTGGGTAAATGTAAAAATTGTCCCTAGTGTGTGTAGGATAGTGTTAGTGTGCGGGGATCGCTGGGCGGCGCGGACTCGGTGGGCCGAAGGGCCCGTTTCCGCGCTGTATCTCTAAATCTAAAAATCTAAAAAAATCTAAAACAAAAGAAGAAACATCCATCACAGTGAGTCTCCTCCAGTCACCTCCTCACTGTGATGGAAGGCCAGAATGTATTTTCTCTTCCCCTGCCGTCTTCTCCCGCAGTCAGGCTGTTGAAGTTGCCACGTTCCAGGCCGCGCCGGACGGTGAATGTAAATTGTTCCTAATATGTGTAGACAATAGACAATAGGTGCAGGAGGAGGCCTTTCGGCCCTTCGAGCCTGTACACACCGCCATTCAATGTGATCATGGCTGATCATTCTCAATCAGTACCCCGTTCCTGCTTTCTCCCCATACCCCCTGACTCCGCTATCCTTAAGAGCTCTATCAAGCTCTCTCTTGAATGTATTCAGAGAATTGGCCTCCACTGCCCTCTGAGGTAGAGAATTCCACAGATTCACAACTCTCTGACTGAAAAAGTTTTTCCTCATCTCAGTTCTAAATGGCCTACCCCTTATTCTTAAACTGTGGCCCCTGGTTCTGGACTCCCCCAACATTGGGAACATGTTTCCTGCCTCTAACGTGTCCATCCCCTTAATAATCTTATACGTTTCGATAAGATCCCCTCTCATCCTTCTAAATTCCAGTGTATACAAGCCTAGTCGCTCCAGTCTTTCAACATATGACAGTCCCACCATTCCGGGAATTAACCTAGTAAACCTACGCTGCACGCCCTCAATAGCAAGGATTGTGTTCATTTGCAGGGATCGCTGGTCAGCGTGGGCTCGATGGGCCGAAGGGCCCGTTTCTGCGCTGTATCTCTGAACTAACCTAAACTCCATTCCCCTGCCTTCTCCCCACAACCTTTGACACCCGTACTAATCTAGAATCTATCAATCTTTGCTTTAAAAACAACCAATGACTTGGTCTCCACAGCCGTCTGCGTCAATGAATTCCACTGATTCACTCTGGCTAAAGAAATTCCCCTCATCTCCATTGCAAAAGTACGTCCTGTTGTTCTAAGGCCATGCCCTCTCGTCCCAGAGTCTCCCACTACTGGAAACATTCTCGACACGTCTGCTTCATCTAGGCCATTAGGGATTATTATCACAATAGATCATTCTTTGGTACAATAATGATGAAGGCAAGCATGATATTTCAGTCTATCTTAGTAACCCATTTAGCAATGTTTTCTTCTTCTTAGGCTGACCATGGGTGACGCATCCTAGTTGGCTGCTTGCTCCACACCTCGGCTAGAGCAGCGTCACTTGTGGCTGAAGAGACCAATGTGGGAGTGACGGGCTCTGTTGCAAAGGTCACATTTGTGTGTGGTCTCTGGTCTGTTGAAGTTGCCGCGCTCCGTTCTGGGAAGGGGGAGGGGAAAAGAGGGACAGAGGAACTATCTAAAGTGGGAGAAGTCGATGTTCATACCACTGGGCTGCAAGCTGCCCAGGCGAAATATGAGGTGCCATAGAGGATGCCTTTTGGAATGCGGCAATGCTTTAAACATTACATTTAGGGAATTTGGGATTTGGGAATTGAGAGCTATGGGGAGCTTGCCACAGACGGCTGTGGAGGCCAAGTCAGTGGATATTTTTAAGGCGGAGATAGATAGATTCTTGATTAGTACGGGTGTCAGGGGCTATGGGGAGAAGGTCTTGGTTTGGTCTCCAAATGCAGTTTTGGTCTCCATATTTGAGGAAGGATATTCTTGCTATTGAGGACGTGCAGCGTAGGTTTACTAGGTTAATTCCCGGAATGGCGGGACTGTCATATGTTGAAAGACTGGAGCGACTAGGCTTGCATACACTGGAATTTAGAAGGATGAGAGGGGATCTTATCGAAACGTATAAGATTATTAAGGGGTTGGACACGTTAGAGGCAGGAATCATGTTCCCAATGTTGGGGGAGCCAAGAACCAGGGGCCACAGTTTAAGAATAAGGGGTAGGCCATTTAGAACGGAGATGAGGAAAAACCTTTTCAGTCAGAGAGTTGTGAATCTGTGCAATTCTCTGCCTCAGAAGGCAGTGGAGGCCAATTCTCTGGATGCATTCAAGAGAGAGCTAGATAGAGCTCTTAAGGATAGCGGAGTTAGGGGGTGTGGGGAGAAGGCAGGAACGGGGTACTGATTGTGAATGATCAGCCATGATCACATTGATTGGTGGTGCTGGCTCGAAGGGCCGAAAGGCCTCCCCCTGCACCCATTGTCTATTGTCTAAACAAAGATGCTGCCTGAGCCGCTGAGTTCCTCCAGCACTTTGATTTACGCTCCAGATTCCAGCATCTCGCCTCTCCAATCTAAACTGCACACTACCTGCAGTACCAATTCACTCGACGCCTTCTGCAAACTCTTTCCATTCCACTGTTGGCGAATTTACAAAGCAAGAAGACGGAGGAAATAGAATCATACATTATTCAGTTTCCCCCGTCAAATTGTCTTTCAGCTGACTGGATAGCTCGCAACAAGAGCTTTTTAACCGTACTTCGGTAAATAAAATAAACTGTGTAACTGTATTATTAAATGACCACCATTGTAAACTGAAGGTTGTTATTAACAAAGACTAAAGCTTTCAATTTGCACAAATATTGACGGCAGTCAAAACCCCTGTCATAAACTGGCCACAATTCAGCCCAGTACTGGTGTACGGGCAACCACATATTGCCTGAGGATGCACTGTAACACAGTCACAAAGGTGTTTTGAAGATAAACATTTGCCCTACAAAACATAGAACACATAGAAAATAGGTGCAGAAGGAGGCCATTTGGCCCTTTGAGCCAGCTGTGGTCATGGCTGATCGTCCACAATCAGTAACCCGTGCCTGCCTTCTCCCCATATCCCTTGATTCCGCTAGCCCCTAGAGCTCTATCTAACTCCCTTTTAAATTCATCCAGTGAATTGACCTCCACTGCCCTCTGTGGCGGAGAATTCCACAAATTCACAACTCTCTGGGTGAAAACGTTTTTTTCTCACCTCAGTTTTAAATGGCCTCCCCTTTGTTCTTGGACTGTGTGGCCCCCTGGTTCTGGACTCCCCCAACATTGGGAACATTTTTCCTGCATCTAGCTTGTCTAGTCCTTTCATAATTTTATACGTCTCTGTAAGATCCCCCTCTCATCCTTCTCATCTCCAGCGAATACAAGCCCAGTCTTTCCAATCTTTCCTCATATGACAGTCCCGCCATCCCGGGATTTAATCTCGTGAACTTACGCTGCGCTGCCTCAATAGCTAGGATGTCCTTCCTCGAATTAGGATCTCCTCCCTCTATTAGAACAAAGGAAATACTGAGAAGAGCTTTAAAATATCTCCCGGGAGGTCCAATATGTTGCATTTTGGCTCAGCGTCTCAATTATTCCACCAAGGTTTGCTTTGAAAGTGTCCTCTGTGCCTTACATCTGCACTAAAGCAAGAGCTTTCCGAATTACGACTTGGACACTATCAAGGCCACGTAAAGATAGACACACAAGATGCTGGAGTAACTCAGCGGGTCAGGCAGCGTCTCTGGGGAGAAGGAACGGGTGACTATTTTGGTCGAGACCCTTCTTCAGACTGAGAGTCAGGGGAGAGGGAGCCATGGAGATATAGAAGGGTAAAGAAGATATAGACAGCACGGTGGCGCAGCGGTAGAGTTGCTGCCTTACAGCGAATGCAGCGCCGGAGACTCAGGTTCGATCCCGACTACGGGTGCTGTCTGTACGGAGTTTGTACGTTCTCCCCGAGACCTGCGTGGGTTTTCTCCGAGATCTTCGGTTTCCTCCCACACTCCAAAGACATACAGGTATGTAGGTTAATTGGCTGGGCAAATGTAAAAATTGTCCCTAGTGTGTGTAGGATAGTGTTAATGTGCGGGGATCGCTGGGCGGCGCGGAGCCGGTGGGCCGATGGGCCTGTTTCCGCGCTGTATCTCTAAATCTAAAAATCTAAGGTATGAAAACGAGACATCAAATAGGACGAGGTCAAGGAAAATGTAGAATAGGTCACTGTTAGCCAGGGGAGGGAGACATTGAAGCAAAAGATAGACACAAAATGCTGGAGCAACTCAGTGGGACAGGCAGCATTTCTGGACTAGAAGGAATGGGCGACGTTTCGGCCATTCCTTCTATTCCTTCTATCTGGAGATGCTGCCTGTCCCGCTGAGTTACTCCAGCATTTTGTGTCTATCCTCGGCAGGCACAGGTTACTGATTGTGGATGATCAGCCATGATTGTAATGAATGGCGGTGCTGGCTCGAAGTTGAGGCCAGTTCATTGGCTATATTTAAGAGGGAGTTAGATGTGGCCCTTGTGGCTAAAGGGATCAGGGGGTATGGAGAGAAGGCAGGTACGGGATACTGAGTTGGATGATCAGCCATGATCATATTGAATGGCGGTGCAGGCTCGAAGGGCCGAATGGCCTACTTCTGCACCTATTTTCTATGTTTCTATGTTTCTATGAAGGGCCAAATGGCCTCCTCCTGCACCTATTTTCTATGTTTCGGTGTAAAACCAACATCTGCAGTTCCATCCTACACGTGACAATGAAGCATACAGATATAAGATTTAATCAGGGGTCAGACTGGTGGGTGAACTGGGATGGGGGAGGGTTGGCGAGAGAGGGAAAGCAAGGGTTACTTGAAGTTAGAGGAGTTAATATTCACACCGCTGTGTTATACACTGCCCAAGTCACATGAATCCCCATTTTCTGCCCTCTGGGGAATAAAATGATTCCAATTATCAAACCGTTTACATTCAACGCCAGTCTTACACTGTTGCCTTGTCAGAAACATGTTCCGGAGAGCACTTGCTTTGTTTAATAATTGAAAATGAAGAATAACCTCTTGCCACCAAATATGGGAAGCAGCAGGCACTCTGTAAGTCCCTGAAGAAAGCAACACACCGCACAAACATAATGGGGCAATAAAACGGGTAAAAAATATCCCTTCAGCCAGTGTCAAGGCTAAATCTTACAGACAGTATCCTGAAAATTTAAAAAAACTCAATGCTCCCCCAGGGATTTGGCATTAACAGCAGCAATTTATCATAATCTGCTTACGCTTGCATCTTACCTATAGCCTCCGGTTGGTAGAAATTCACAAGCTCTTAAGAATAAGGGGTAGGCCATTTAGAACGGAGATGAGGAAAAACATTTTCAGTCAGAGAGTTGGGAATCTGTGGAATTCTCTGCCTCAAAAGGCAGTGGAGACCAATTCTCTGGATGCATTCAAGAGAGAGCTAGATAGAGCTCTTAAGGATAGCGGAGTCAGGGGGTATGGGGAGAAGGCAGGAACGGGGTACTGATTGAGAATGATCAGCCATGATCACATTGAATGGCGGTGCTGGCTCGAAGGGCCGAATGGCCTCCTCCTGCACCTATTGTCTATTGTCCCTTAAATTCAGTGGAATAAAGGGGTCTATGAATCGAGCAATGCAAACGGCAAAACAGCACATGTTTACACCTGCCCCCTTTCCACAGAGTGGGATTTTCATTCCAGGGTACTTGTCACTAAACTGTTTTGTTCTTACCCCCCCCCCCCCCCCCAACCCCCCTCATCCCTCCCTCTGGCTTGATATTTCACTCCACTTCTCTTAGTTCAGTTTAATTTAGTTTATTGTCACGTGTACCGAGGCCATACAGTGATACAGCGTGGAAACAAGACCTTCGG
Source organism: Rhinoraja longicauda (assembly GCF_053455715.1). Taxonomy (NCBI): domain Eukaryota; kingdom Metazoa; phylum Chordata; class Chondrichthyes; order Rajiformes; family Arhynchobatidae; genus Rhinoraja; species Rhinoraja longicauda. The sequence continues at coordinate 97,354,774 of NC_135955.1, read as the reverse complement.
CCCAACTTGTCCACACCATCCTACATGTCCCATCTACACTCGTTCCATCTGCCCGCACTTGGCCCATATCCCTCTAAACCTGTCCTATCCATGTACCTCTCTAAGTGTTTCTTAAACATTGCGATAGTTCCGGCCTTAGCTTCCTCTTCCGGCAGCTCGTTCCGTACGCCCACCACCCTTTGTGTAAAAGTGTTACCCCTCAGGTTCCTAATAAATCTTCCCCCCCCCCCCCTCAGCTTAATCCTATGGTTCAAGATTCCCCCTACTCTGGGCAAAAGACTGTGCATTTACCCGATCTATTCGCCTTATGATAGACAATAGGTGCAGGAGTAGGCCATTCGGCCCTTCGAGCCAGCACTGCCATTCAATGTGATCATGGCTGATCTTGTTCACCTCTATAAAATCACCACCTCCTGCACTCCAAGGAATAGAGTCCAAGCCTGCTCAACCTCTCCCTGTAGCTCAGACCCTCGAGTCCTGCCAAAATCCTCGTAAATCATCTAGGCACCCTTCCCAGCTTGAGTTGAGTTTATTGTCACAGGCTTTTTGTTGCGTGCTAACCAGTCAGCAGACAGACAATACATGATCACAATCGATCCATTCACAGTGTACAGATACATGATAAGGGAATAACGTTTAGCGCAAGGTAAAGCCAGTAAAGTCTGGGCAAGGATAGTCCGAGGGTCACCAATGAGGCAGATAGTAGTTCAGCACTGCTCTCTGGTTGTGGCAGGATGGTTCAGTTGCCTGATAACAGTTGGGAAGAAACTGTCCCTGAATCTGGAGGTGTGCGTTTTCACACTTCTGTACCTCTTGCCCGATGGGAGAGGGGAGAAGAGGGAGTGGCCGGGGTGAGACTGGTCCTTGATTATGTTGCTGGCCTTGCCGAGGCAGCGTGAGGTGAGCCAATGGCTGCGGCACGGTGGCGCAGCGGTAGAGTTGCTGCCTTACAGCGAATGCAGCACCTGAGACTCAGGTTCGATCCTGACTACGGACGCCGTCTGTACGGAGTTTGTATGTTCACCCCGTGAACTGCGTGGGTTTTCTCCGGGATCTCCGGTTTCCTCCCACACTCCAAAGACGTACAGGTTTGTAGGTTAATTGACTGGGTAAAATGTAAAAATTGTCCCTAGTGTGTGTAGGATGGTGTTAGAGTGCGGGGATCGCTGGGCGGCGCGGACTCAGTGGGCCGAAGGGCCTGTTTCCGCGCTGTATCTCTAAATCTAAAATCTAAAAAAAAACATCATTCATATAACATGGTGACGAAAATGTGTAGAGATTGTGGAGGTCGCTTTTTCATGGTGATTAATGTTCTGCTTCCGTTTCACATTGCCTGCCATTTATGTTTTTTTTAAATCAAATTTCTGAGATAGCCATTTTGTGCTCAGTACTGTCACGGTGGCGCAGCGGTAGAGTTGCTGCCTCACAGCGCCAGAGACCCGGGTTCGATCCCGACTGCCAGTGCCATCTGTACGGAGTTTGTACGTTCTCCCCGTGACCTGCGTGGGTTTTCTCCGAGATCTCCGGTTTCCTCCCACACTCCAAAGACGTACAGGTTTCTCGGTTAATTGGCTTGGTATGAATGTACTATTGTCCCTCGTGTGTGAAGGATAGTGTTAGACAATAGACAATAGACAATAGGTGCAGGAGGAGGCCATTCGGCCCTTCGAGCCAGCACCGCCATTCTATGTGATCATGGCTGATCATTCTCAATCAGTACCCCGTTCCTGCCTTCTCCCCATACCCGCTTAGCGCGCGGGAATCGCTGGTCGGCACGGACCCGGTAGGCCGAAGGGCCTGTTTCCACGCTGTATCTCTGAACTAAAGTGAAACAGAGACAGCAAGCGTCTGCAGGCTACTTAGCCGTGCAGATCGAACACCGCTGTGCTGAACCTTGTCATCATAAGTGTTCTCCTTGCCGTCAGCGTCCTGGATAATCTCCACTACCCTGGTCCCTGCACGCCAAGCACGAGATTAACCAAAGCCAACCACACCAGAGACAGCCCACGAGGCTAACACAAAAACACGACCCCAAAATCCAACTGATCTTCCACCCAAAACGCAAGAAGTTGCGGAGAATTGTGGACGCAGCCCAGACCGTCACACAAACCAACCTCCCTTCCATTGACTCCATCTACACCTCACGCTGCCTCGGCAAGGCCAGCAGCATCATCAAGGACCAGTCTCACCCCGGTCACTCCCTCTTCTCCCCTCTCCCAACAGGCAAGAGGTACAGAAGTGTGAAAACGCACACCTCCAGATTCAGGGAGAGTTTCTTCCCAGCTGTTATCAGGCAACTGAACCATCCTGCCACAACCAGAGAGCAGTCCTGAACTACTATCTACTTCATCGGGAATCCTAGGACTATCCTTGACCAGACTTTACTGGATTTACCTTGCACTAAACGTTATTCCCTTATCATGTATCTGTACACTGTGGACGGCTCGATTATAATCATATCTGGTCTTTCCGCTGACCGGTTAGCACACAACAAAAGCTATTCACTCTATTCACTCAAGAGAGAGCTAGATAGAGCTCTTAAGGATAGCGGAGTCAGGGGGTATGGGGAGAAGGCAGGAACGGGGTATTGATTGAGAATGATCAGCCATGATCACATTGAATGGCGGTGCGTACAGGCTCGAAGGGCCGAATGGCCTCCCCGGGACCTTTCACTGATGCGCTCCCCCGCCCCCCCCCCGGGACCTTTCACTGATGCGCTCCCCCCCCCCCCCCCCCGGGACCTTTCACTGATGCGCTCCCCCCCCCCCCCCCCCCCGGGGCCTTTCACTGATGCGCTCCCCCCCCCCCGGGACCTTTCACTGATGCGCTCCCCCACCCCCCACCCCCCCCCCGGGACCTTTCACTGATGCGCTCCCCCCCCCCCCCCCCCCCCCGGGACCTTTCACTGATGCGCTCCCCCCCCCGGGACCTTTCACTGATGCGCTCCCCCCCCCGGGACCTTTCACTGATGCGCTCCCCCCCCCGGGACCTTTCACTGATGCGCTCCCCCCCCCCCCCGGGACCTTTCACTGATGCGCTCCCCCCCCCCCCCCCCCCCGGGACCTTTCACTGATGCGCTCCCCCACCCCCCCCCCCCCCCCCGGGACCTTTCACTGATGCGCTCCCCCACCCCACCCCCCCCGGGACCTTTCACTGATGCGCTCCCCCACCCCACCCCCCCCGGGACCTTTCACTGATGCGCTCCCCCACCCCACCCCCCCCGGGACCTTTCACTGATGCGCTCCCCCACCCCACCCCCCCCGGGACCTTTCACTGATGCGCTCCCCCCCCCCCCCCGGGACCTTTCACTGATGCGCACCCCCACCCCCCCCCCCCCCGGGACCTTTCACTGATGCGCTCCCCCCCCCCCCCCCCCCCCGGGACCTTTCACTGATGCGCTCCCCCCCCCCCCGGGGACCTTTCACTGATGCGCTCCCCCACCCCCCCCCCCCCCGGGACCTTTCACTGATGCGCTCCCCCCCCCCCCACGGGACCTTTCACTGATGCGCTCCCCCCCCCCCCCCCCCCCCCGGACCTTTCACTGATGCGCTCCCCCCCCCCACCCCCCCCGGGACCTTTCACTGATGCGCTCCCCCACCCCCCCCCCCACCCCGGGACCTTTCACTGATGCGCTCCCCCACCCCCCCCCCCGGGACCTTTCACTGATGCGCTCCCCCACCCCCCCCCCCCCCGGGACCTTTCACTGATGCGCTCCCCCACCCCCCCCCCGGGACCTTTCACTGATGCGCTCCCCCACCCCCCCCCCCACCCCGGGACCTTTCACTGATGCGCTCCCCCCCCCCCCCCCGGGACCTTTCACTGATGCGCTCCCCCCCCCCCCCGGGACCTTTCACTGATGAGCTCCCCCACCCCCCACCCCCACCCCGGGACCTTTCACTGATGCGCTCCCCCACCCCCCCCCCCCCCGGGACCTTTCACTGATGCGCTCCCCCACCCCCCACCCCCACCCCGGGACCTTTCACTGATGCGCTCCCCCACCCCCCCCCCCCCCGGGACCTTTCACTGATGCGCACCCCCACCCCCCCCCCCCCGGGACCTTTCACTGATGCGCTCCCCCACCCCCCCCCCCCCCGGGACCTTTCACTGATGCGCACCCCCACCCCCCCCCCCCCGGGACCTTTCACTGATGCGCACCCCCACCCCCCCCCCCCCGGGACCTTTCACTGATGCGCTCCCCCACCCCCCCCCCCCCCCCCCGGGACCTTTCACTGATGCGCTCCCCCCCCCCCCACCCCGGGACCTTTCACTGATGCGCTCCCCCCCCCCCCCCCCCCCGGGACCTTTCACTGATGCGCTCCCCCCCCCCCCCCCCGGGACCTTTCACTGATGCGCTCCCCCGCCCCCCCCCCCCCCCCGGGACCTTTCACTGATGCGCTCCCCCACCCCCCCCGGGACCTTTCACTGATGCGCTCCCCCACCCCCCCCCCCCCCCCCCGGGACCTTTCACTGATGCGCTCCCCCCCCCCCACGGGACCTTTCACTGATGCGCTCCCCCCCCCCCCCCCCCCCCCCCGGGACCTTTCACTGATGCGCTCCCCCCCCCCCCCCCCCCGGGACCTTTCACTGATTCGCTCCCCCACCCCCCCCCCCCACCCCGGGACCTTTCACTGATGCGCTCCCCCACCCCCCCCCCCCCCCCCACCCCGGGACCTTTCACTGATGCGCTCCCCCACCCCCCCCCCCCCACCCCGGGACCTTTCACTGATGCGCTCCCCCACCCCCCCCCCCCCCACCCCGGGACCTTTCACTGATGCGCTCCCCCGCCCCCCCCTCCCCCACTCTCCATTCACCCAATTCATTCCCCTTGAGCCCCCTTTAAAACTCCCCCAAACCTCCACTCTACTGCAAACCGCCACCCTCCCCGTACTCAGCCACTCCATACCCACCTCAACCCTCCCTCACTCACGCACTCCATTCCCCCCTCACTCACGCACTCCATTCCCCCCTCACTCACGCACTCCATTCCCCCCTCACTCACGCACTCCTTTCCCTCCTCAATCCCCCTTAACTCCCCCAAACCTGTGCTGCATTAATTTAAATTGTCTTCAGGCTTTTTTAAGAGCCGCACTCACCCACTCCAACCACACCCCCTCAACCCCACTTATCATCCCCCACACAACCCACCTCAACCCCCTTATCCCCTCTCTTCCACCCCCCATTTGCCCAATTCATCCTCCCTGAACCCCCATAATTAAGGACCAGTCGCACCCCGGCCACTCCCTCTTCTCCCCTCCCCCATCAGGCAAGAGGTGTAGAAGTGTGAAAACGCACACCTCCAGATTCAGAGACAGTTTCTTCCCAGCTGTTATCAGGCAACTGAACCATCCTACCACAACCAGGGAGCAGTCCTGAGCTGCTATCTACCATTTTTGATCGGACTTTACTGGACTTTATCTTGCACTAAGCCTGATCCACGTTATTCCCTTTGTCCTTTAGGAAAAACCTTTTCAGTCAGAGAGTTGTGAATCTGTGGAATTCTCTGCCTCAGAAGGCAGTGGAGGCCGATTCTCTGAATGCATTCAAGAGAGAGCTAGATAGAGCTCTTAATGATGGCGGAGTCAATAGACAATAGACAATAGGTGCAGGAGTAGGCCATTCGGCCCTTCGAATTCAATGTGATCATGGCTGATCATTCACAATCAGTACCCCAAGGGGTATGGGGAGAAGGCAGGAACGGGGTACTGATTGTAGATGATCAGCCATATCATCATATCATCATATCATATATATACAGCCGGAAACAGGCCTTTTCGGCCCACCAAGTCCGTGCCGCCCAGCGATCCCCGTACACTAACACTATCCTACACCCACTAGGGACAATTTTTACATTTACCCAGCCAATTAACCTACATACCTGTACGTCTTTGGAGTGTGGGAGGAAACCAAAGATCTCGGAGAAAACCCACGCAGGTCACGGGGAGAACGTACAAACTCCTTACAGTGCAGCACCCGTAGTCAGGATCGAACCTGTCTCCGGCGCTGCATTCGCTGTAAAGCAGCAACTCTACCGCTGCGCTACCATGCCACCATGATCACGGTGAATGGCTCGACGGGCCGAATGGCCTACTCCTGCACCTATTGTCTATTGTCTATCATTTATCAGTACACTCTGGACGGCTCGATTGTAATCTAGTGTGGTGTTTCCGCTGACGGGTTAGCACGCAACAAAAAGCTTTTCAGCGCACCTCGGCACACGTGACAACAAACACGTTTTTGCAATGAATCCGTTGCACAATAGGGAGCATCTTTACTCAACTAAACCGTCAGAATGTTTTTCAGATGCTTTTTTGTTCAGGGGAGGAAAAAAAAGCATAACTCAAAGGCAATTAAAATTCAATACGAAATGAAATTTAAAAGACCTGTGAGCAGAGTTGTTCCTCTGACAAAGCTCCAAGCCAGCATCTTGCAGTTTGTATCAGGCAGACTGAAGAGAGTGATCACACAGGGGACGGGTGTAAATGGATTATTAAATGTGTGCGTGCCGAGCGTGGTTAGACTCAGATTATCAGATTGTCTATTGTCCACATGCTCGCAGTTCCAGAACTAAAGGGACTAAAGAATGGCAGCTTCTGGGTCTATTGCAAATAGGGTCGCCAACTACCTCACTCCCAAATGTGGGACAAAGGGTGACGTCAACGCCCCCGCGCCCCGCGTGACCTCACCCAGCCAGCGGCCACGTGCGGCCGCCATTGGTGGAGCGGGAGCACGTGGCCGCTGGCTGGGTGAGGTCACGTGGGGCGCGGGGCGGTGACGTCGCCCTTTATAGACAATAGACAATAGGTGCAGGAGGAGGCCATTCGGCCTTTCGAGCCAGCACCGCCATTTAATGTGATCATGGCTGATCATTCTCAATCAGTACCCCGTTCCTGCCTTCTCCCCATACCCCCCGACTCCGCTATCCTTAAGAGCTCTATCTAGCTCTCTCTTGAATGCATTCAGAGAATTGGCCTCCACTGCCTTCTGAGGCAGAGAATTCCACAGATTCACAACTCCCTGGGTGATAATGTTTTTCCTCACCTCAGTTCTAAATGGCCTACCCCTTGTTCTTAAACTGTGGCCCCTGTTTCTGGACTCCCCCAACAGATTATTACAAAAAAGGTTCTAAAAGTAAACCTAGCAATTATAGACCTATTAGTTTGACGTCTGTGGTGGGAAAATTAATGGAAAAGATACTTAGGGACAATATATATAATTATTTGGATAATCAAGGCCTGATTAGAAACAGTCAACATGGATTTGTGCCTGGAAGGCCATGTTTGACTGATCTTCTTGAATTTTTTGAAGAGGTTACCAGGGAAATTGATAAGGGCAAGGCTGTGGATGTTGTCTATATGGACTTCAGTAAGGCATTTGACAAGGTTCCACATGGAAGGTTGATTAAGAAGGTTAAATCGTTGGGTATTAATAGTGAGGTTGCAAGATGGATTCAACAATGGCTGAATGGGAGATACCAGAGGGTAACGGTTGACAATTGTATGTCAGGTTGGAGGCCAGTGTCTAGTGGAGTGCCCCAAGGATCTGTGTTGGGTCCACTGTTGTTTGTCATTTACATTAATGATCTGGATGATGGTGTGGCAAATTGGATTAGTAAATATGCAGATGATACTAAGATAGGTGGAGTAGTTGATAGTGAGGTAGATTTTCAAAGTCTACAGAGAGACTTGGGCCTTTTGGAAGGGTGGGCTGAAAGATGGCAGATGGAGTTTAATGCTGATAAGTGTGAGGTGCTGCATTTTGGTAGGACAAATCAAAATAGGACGTACAGGGTAAATGGTAGGGAATTGAGGAATGCAGTGGAACAGAGGGATCTGGGAATAACTGTGCATTGTTCCCTGAAGGTGGAATCTCATGTGGATAGGGTGGTGAAGAAGGCGTTTGGTATGCTTGCCTTTATAAATCAGAGCATCGAGTATAGAAGTTGGGATGTAATGTTGAAATTGTACAGGGCATTGGTGAGGCCGAATCTGGAGTATGGTGTGCAGTTCTGGTCGCCAAATTATAGGAAGGATGTCGACAAAATGGAGAGGGTACAGAGGAGATTTACTAGAATGTTGCCTGGGTTTCAGCACTTAGGCTACAGAGAGAGGTTGAACAGGTTGGGTCTTTATTCTTTGGAGCGTAGAAGGTTGAGGGGGGACTTGATAGAGGTTTTTAAAATTTTGAGAGGGACCGACAGAGTTGACGTGGGTAGGCTTTTCCCTTTGAGAGTGGGGAAGATTCCAACAAGGGGACATAGCTTCAGAATTGAGGGACAAAGGTTTAGGGGTAACATGAGGGGGAACTTCTTTACTCAGAGGGTTGTGGCTGTATGGAATGGGCTTCCGGTGGAAGTGGTGGAGGCTGGCTCGATTTTATTATTTAAGAGTAAATTGGATAGGTATATGGATAGGAGGGGATTGGAGGGTTATGGTCTGAGTGCAGGTAGATGAGACTAGGTCAGGGAAAATGGTCGGCGTGGACTGGTAGGGCCGGACAGGCCTGTTTCCATGCTGTAGTTGTTATATGTTATATGTTATATGTTATCAAGCCGTCCACAGTGTACAGCTAGCTACAGGATAAAGGAACAATGTTTTGTGCATGGTAAAGTCCAATCAAAAGTAGTCCAATGAGATAGATGGTAGGTCAGGCCTGTCTCTGGTTGGTGATGGGATGGTTCAGTTGCCTCTTAACAGCCGGGAAGAAACTGTCCCTGAATCTGGATTGCTCCCTTTTCTACAGATGACAAGATTGTGCTTATTAATTTTACTTTTAAAAAAATACGCTAACCTTCAAAGAATTCAGAATTCATCAGGTCTTATTGCTCCATTAAATTATATCTGCGTTCAATATTGCTCTGGAAATAACTATTGGGGCAAAGCCGTGAACTTGCATATGAACCTGGAAAGAGAACGTATAACTGCTGGCTGCCCTGATCCAGCTTGCCGCTTCCGGTACGGCAACTTTATTTTAAAAGGCGAAATAAATGTTCAGTTGTTTCAGCATTGCAAGACCTCAGCTGTGCGTTATTAATGGTTTAATAAAATCAACAGAGCTTGCATTGCATTTCACCAACAGAAACAATGGCATTTGTCGGCCTGTGAAAAGATACAGGTACTTACGTAGAAAACAGGTGCAGGAGGAGGCCATTCGGCCCTTCCAGCCAGCATCGCCATTCATTGTGATCATGGCTGATCATCCACAATCAGTAACCCGTGCCTGCCTTCTCCCCATATCCCTTGATTCCGCTAGCCTCTAGAGCTCTATCTAAAAGTAACAGCGGGTCAGGCAGCATCGCTGGAGAACATGGAAAGGTGACTTTTTGGGTCGGAACCCTTCTTCAGACTGGCAACGTGGTAAAACAAAACCAGCTAAAAAGATGCCTGATGGTTTCTGTGAAATAATTTTAGTCTAGATTATTGTCGCATGGAGATTTTTAAGGCAGAGACAGATAGATTCTTGATTAGTACGGTTGTCAGGGGTTACGGGTAGAAGGCACGAGAATGGGGTTTAGGAGGGAAAGATAGATCAGCCATAACAAGAGGAGTTGAGTATAGGAGCAAAGAGGTCCTTCTGCAGTTGTAAAAGGCCCCTAGTGAGACCGCACCTGGAGTACTGTGTGCAGTTTTGGTCTCCAAATTTGAGGAAGGATATTCTTGCTATTGAGGGCATGCAGCTTAGGCTTACTAGGTAAATTCCCGGAATGGCGGGACTGTCATATATTGAAAGACTGGAGCGACTAGGCTTGTATACACTGGAATTTAGAAGGATGAGAGGAGATCTTATCGAAACGTATAAGATTATTAAGGGGTTGGACACGTTAGAGGCAGGAAACATGTTCCCAATGTTGGGGGAGTCCAGAACAAGGGGCCAAAGTTTAAGAATAAGAGGTAGGCCATTTAGAACTGAGATGAGGAAAAGCTTTTTCAGTCAGAGAGTTGTGAATCTGTGGAATTCTCTGCCTCAGAAGGCAGTGGAAGCCAATTCTCTGAGAGAGCTAGATAGAGCTCTTAGGGATAGCGGAGTCAGGGGGTATGGGGAGAAGGCAGGAACGGGGTACTGATTGAGAATGATCAGCCATGATCACATTGAATGGTGGTGCTGGCTCGAAGGGCTGAATGGCCACCTCCTGCACCTATTGTTTATTGTCTAATTGAGGGTGGTGAGTCTGTGGAATTCTTTGCCACAGATTGCTGTGGAGGCAATAGACAATAGACAATAGACAATAGGTGCAGGAGTAGGCCATTCAGCCCTTCGAGCCAGCACCGCCATTCAATGCGATCATGGCTGATCGCTCTCAATCAGTACCCCGTTCCTGCCTTCTCCCCATACCCCCTCACTCCACTATCCTTAAGAGCTCTATCTAGCTCTCTCTTGAATGCATTCAGAGAATTGGCCTCCACTGCCTTCTGAGGCAGAGAATTCCACAGATTCACAATTCTCTGACTGAAAAAGTTTTTCCTCATTTCAGTTCTAAATGGCCTGCCCCTTATTATTAAACTGTGGCCCCTGGTTCTGGACTCCCCCAACATTGGGAACATGTTTCCTGCCTCTAACGTGTCCAACCCCTTAATAATCTTATACGTTTCAATAAGATCTCCTACCCTGGTGAGTTACTCCAGCATTTTTGTCTCTGTCGTCAGATAGATAGATTCCTGATTAGTAGGTTGTCAGGCGTTATGAGGAGATGGGAGAGATTGATCAGCCATGATTGAATGGCGGAGTAGACTCGGAGTAATGGGCCGAGCGAGGTACAGTGAAAACAAAATCTCAGTGATTACTGATGCAGAGTCTTGATCTGACGCATCGCCCATCCATTTCCCTCCACAGATGTTGCCTGATCTCCTGAGATACCCCAGCAGCTGTTTGCTAGCACCAGATTCCAGCATCTGTAATCTTGCGTCCCATTGGTATGGGCTAGCCATTTCTCAAGGGCGCCAGAACATTTTTAATTTATGACAACACTTCGCTCGTTCACAGATTTCTTCAAAAATTAAACTCCAACAAAAAAGTGACCAAAAGATCAGGGAATAAAAAGTGGGCAGGGAAGAACTGCAGATGCTGGTTTGCACCGAAGATAGGCCCAAAATGCTGGATCCCCGATGCTCAGTCTGAAGAAGGGTCTCGATCCGAAATGTCACCCTTTCCTTCTCTCCAGAGATGCTGCCTGTTAATAGACAATAGACAATAGGTGCAGGCGGAGGCCATTCGGCCCTTCGAGCCAGCACCGCCATTCAATGTGATCATGGCTGATCATTCTCAATCAGTACCCCGTTCCTGCCTTCTCCCCATACCCCCTGACTCCGCTATCCTTAAGAGCTCTATCTAGCTCTCTCTTGAATGCATTCAGAGAATTGGCCTCCACTGCCCTCTGAGGCAGAGAATTCCACAGATTCACAACTCTCTGACTGAAAAAGTTTTTCCTCGTCTCAGTTCTAAATGGCCTACCCCTTATTATTAAACTGTGGCCCCTGGTTCTGGACTTCCCCCAACATTGGGAACATGTTTCCTGCCTCTAATGTGTCCAACCCCTTAATAATCTTATACGTTTCGATAAGATCTCCTGTCCTGCTGAGTTACTCCAGCATTTTGTGTCTGTCGTCAGAGAAAAAAAGGATGATTTATTTTGGATTATTAAAAAGTATGATTTATTTTGGATTATTAAAAAGCGTGATTTATTTAACAGAGCCTTCACGACACCCAGCCTCAGGTAAAATGTGTAGAAAGGAACTGCAGATGCTGGTTTACACCGAAGAAAGACACAAAATGCTGGAGTAACACGAAGGGACGGGCAGCATCTCTGGAGAAAAGGAATGGGTGACATTTTGGGGGTAGGGCAACGAGAGGTATGAAAAGGTTCAGGACAAATCGGTCGGCACCGATGGCCAAGGTGGAGCCCACAATGGTCCATTGGTGGCAGTGGAAGAGGTGATAACGAGGGGACACAGACAGTGAAGCCTGCAGGATTACTAGGGTGGGGAGGGACGGAGAGAGAGGGGGAAAGCAAGGGATACTTTAAATTAGAGAAACCAATATTCATACCGCTGGGGTGTAAGCTGTCCTAGCGAAATATAAGGTGCTGTTCCTCCAATTTGCGTGTGGACTCACACTGACAATGGAGGATGCCCAGTACAGAAAGCTCAGTGGAGTAAAAAGTGTTTAGCAACTGGGAGATCTGTCCTCCTGCATTGTCACAAGTTGACCCAATGCAAGACCGAAGAACAGCACTTCATCTTGTCTGAGTAAATGTTCCCAATGTCGGGTGAGTCCAGAACCAGGGGCCACACAGTCTAACAATAAAGGGGAGGTCATTTAAAAATGAGGTGAGAAGAAACTTTTTCACCCAGAGAGTTGTGAGTTTGTGGAATTCTCTGCCACAGAGGGCCAATTCACTGGATGAATTTAAAAGAGAGTTAGATAGAGCTCTAGGGGCTAGCGGAATCAAGGGGTATGGGGAGAAGGCAGGCACGGGTTACTGATTGTGGATGATCAGCCATGATCACAAGGAATGGCAGTGCTGGCTCGAAGGGCCAAATGGCCTCCTCCTGAACCTATTTTCTATGTTTCTATTTTAGACAATAGACAATAGACAATAGGTGCAGGAGTAGGCCATTCGGCCCTTCGAGCCAGCACCACCATTCAATGTGACCATGGCTGATCATTCTCAATCAGTACCCCGTTCCTGCAGGAGGATGAGGGGGCGATCTGACAGAGGTGTATTAAAATCATGAATGGAAGAGATCAGGTAGGTGGACAGAGTCTCTTGCCCAGAGTAGAGGGGAATCTAGAACCATAGTTTAAGGTGAAGGGTGAAAGATTCAATAGGAATCTGAGGGGAAACCTTTTCACACAAAGGGCGGTGGGGGTATGGAACAAGCAGCCAGAGGAGGTAGTTGATGCTGGGACTATCCCAACGTTAGATAGATATATGGGGTGGGATATATGGGCCAAACGCACGCAGGTGGGACGAGTGTAGATGGGACATGTTGGCCGTTGTGGGCAAGTTGGGCCGAAGGGCCTGTTTCCACACTGTATCATTCTCTATGCTGAGTGTTTCCAGCATTTTCTCTTTGTACGGCACCAAAGATGATGTACTATGTGCAGCACTATTGTCTATTGTCTATTGAAGAGCAGCTCAGTCCAGGCATACCAACCGATTATTAGATCAATGCCATGTTCGTATCCGTAGTGGCTTGCTTAGACTTCAGACTTTGGAGATATAGCGTGGAAACAGGCCCTTCGGCCCACCGAGTCCACGGCAACCAGCGATCGCCCCGTACACCAGCTCTATTCCACACACTGGAGCCATTTCACAATTTCTTTTGCAGGCCAACTAACCTACAAATCTGCACGTATTTGGAGTGTCGTGGGAAACCGGAGCACCCGGAGAATACCCACGCCATCACATAGAAACATAGAAAATAGGTGCAGGAGTAGGCCATTCGGCCCTTCGAGCCTGCACCGCCATTCAATATGATCATGGCTGATCATCCAACTCAGTATCCTGTACCTGCCTTCTCTCCATACCCCCTGATCCCTTTAGCCACAAGAGCCACATCTAACTCCCTCTTAAATATAGCCAATAAACTGGCCTCAACTACCTTCTGTGGCAGAGAATTCCACAGATTCACCACTCTCTGTGTGAAAAAAAACTTTCTCATATCGGTCCTAAAAGACATCCCCCTTATCCTTAAACTGTGACCCCCTGTTCTGGACTTCCCCAACATCGGGAACAATCTTCCTGCATCTAGCCTGTCCAACCCCTTAAGAATTTTGTAAGTTTCCATAAGATCCCCCTCAATCTTCTAAATTCCAGCGAGTACAAGCCGAGTCTATCCAGTCTTTCTTCATATGAAAGTCCTGCCATCCCAGGAATCAATCTGGTGAACCTTCTCTGTACTCCCTCTATGGCAAGAATGTCTTTCCTCAGATTAGGAGACCAAAACTGTACGCAATACTCCAGGTGTGGTCTCACCAATGCCCTGTACAACTGCAGCAGAACCTCCCTGCTCCCTGATCACGGGGGGAACGTACAAACTCCGTACAGACAGCGCCCGTAGTCAGGATCGAACCCACGTCTTTGGCGCTGGAAGGCAGCAACTCTACCACTGCGCCACCGTGTCGTACCCACAGTTAACAGTGTGCTTCCCATGGCTTACCAGAGACTAAACCTCAAAAGAACACATGCCATGGAGTTCAAGCAATGTGGAGAAACACTATAAATCTAACTCGCTCTCCCTTCTTTAATCCCCAGTGGCCGCTGGAAACTACGCAACGCACTGTAATCGTAATCAGAGAGGACGCTATTAATTAAAATTCGCATAAATTCATTATGATTTAGAAGCTCATGCATCGAAATGATCTCATTTGTTCACTAATTGAACTTGTTTTTCTAAAAGCTCGAGTGCCTCTGATTTATTTCCAGTTGACAACAAGAACATAAGAGGAGCATAAAGGTACCACCGGGACCCTCACGCCTGGTCCACCATTCAACTATGATTTAGTTTACTTTCAGAGATACAGCACAGAAACAGGCCCCTTCGGCCCAACGAGTCCGTGCCGACCAGCGAACACTACACATTGGCACAGTGCTGTGAGCAAATTTTTGGCCCACATATCTGAGGAAGGATGTTGTGCTGGCTCTGGAGAGGGTCAATAGACAATAGACAATAGGTGCAGGAGGAGGCCATTCGGCCCTTCGAGCCAGCACCACCATTCAATGTGATCGTGGCTGATCATTCTCAATCAGTACCCCATTCCTGCCTTCTCCCCATACCCCCTGACTCCGCTATCCTTAAGAGCTCTATCTAGCTCTCTCTTGAATGCATTCAGAGAATTGGCCTCCGCTGGCTTCTGAGGCAGAGAATTCCACTCTGAGGCAGAGAATTCCAGAGGAGGTTCACAAGAATGATCCCAGGAATGTGTGGGTTAGCACACGATGAGCGTTTCGCAGCACTGGGCCTGTACTCGCTGGAGTTTAGACGTTTGAGGGGGGACCTCATTGAAACTTACCGAATAATGAAAGGCTTGGATAGAGTGGATGTGGAGAGGATGTTTCCACTAGTGGGAGAGTCCAGGACCAAGGGTCTCAAGGTCAGTTTATTGTCACATGCACCAATTAAGGTACAGTGAAATTTGAGTTACCCAATGGCCAGATGTCATCGCCTCAGAATTAAAGGGCACTCTTTTAAAAAGGAGGTGAGGAGGAACATCTTTAGTTAGAGGGTAGTTAATCTGTGGAACTCATTGCCACAGAGGGCTGTGGAGGCCAAGTCAGTGGATATTTTTAAGGCAGAGATAGACAAATTCTTGAGTAGAACGGGTGTCAAGTGTTATGGGGAGAAGGCAGGAAAATGGGATTAGGTGGCAGAAATCAGCCATGAATGGCGGAGAAGACTCGATGGGCCGAATGGCCTAATTCTACTCCTATAACTTGTGAACTATCCTACACACACTAGGGGCAATTTTACATTTATACCAAGCCAATTAACCTACAAACCTGTACGTCTTTGGAGCGTGGGAGGAAACTGAAGATCTCAGAGAAAACCCACGCAGGTCACGGGGAGAACGTACAAACTCCTTACAAACGGCGCCCGTAGTCGGGATCGAACCCGGGTCTCTGGCGCTGTAAGGCAGCAACTCTACCGCTGCGCCACCGTGCCGTCCCACAATTATGGCAGATCTATCAGAGGCTTCAACTACTTCTCTGCACTTGATTTCCATTATCATCACTCCCCAACCTCACGATAAGGGCGGCACGGTGGCGCAGCGGTAGAGTTGCTGCCTTGCAGCGCCAGAGACCTGGGTTCGGTCCCGACTACGGGTGCCGTCTGTATGGAGTTTGTACGTTCTCCCCGTGACTTGTGTGGGTTTTTCCCCTGGGAGCTGCGGTTTCTCCCACACTCCAAAGACGTACAGGTTTGTAGGTTGAACAAGGGACGAGCCCAATGTGTTTGCAGCCTGCCCAACCTTTCCTGCAGCTCAGGTCCTAGAGCCCTGGTGATAGGGTTGCCAACTGCCCGTATTAGCCGGGACATCCTGTATTTTGGGCTCATTTGGTTTGTCCTGTACGGGACCACCCTTGTCCTTTATTAGGCCCGGATGGGGCTGTATGCCCGGACACTGTAGGCCCGATTGATTTCATCCTGGTTTTGACTGTGTGTGTATGTGTGTGTGTGGGGGGGGAGGGGGGGGGTGGGGGGGGTGTATGTGTGTGTGTGTGTGTGTGTGTGTGTGTATGTGGGGGGGGGGGGGTGGGGGGGGGGGGTGTATGTGTGTATGTGTGTGTGTGTATCTGATCGGTGCCTCTCGTAATTGTATATACTTCTATTCGGTTTCCCCGCAATCTCTAGTTCTCCAGAAAAACCAATCCAAGTCATGTCTGTCCAATCTCTTCCGATAGCTAATACCCCTTAATCCAGGCATCATTCTGGTGAACCTTCCGTGCACTCTTTCCCACGTCTCCACATCCTTCCTGTAAACGGGCGACCAGAACTGCACGCAATACTCCGAATGCAACCCGAACAAAGTTGGTTTATTGTCCTCCTGACTCTTGTACCAATTCTCCTCGACTTGCGATGCTTCGAATTACGATATTTCGACTTTACGATGGTGCAAGGCGATACACGTCCGGTAGTGACCGTACTTCGAATGTCGAATTTCGATCTGGTCCCGGGCTGGCGGTATGTGTTTTCGATTTACGATATTTTCGGCTTACGATGAGTTTATTGGAACGTAGCCCCATCGTAAGTCGAGGAGCATCTGTATTCAATGCCCCGATCAATGAAGGCAAGCAAACATATGCCTTTTTTTATCACATGATCTGCTCATGTTACCATTTTCAGGGAGTTATGGACGTGTACCCCAAGATTCCTCTCCCTCCCCCCCCACCCCCCCCGATACCCGTAAATCTTCTCGCCATGCTCTCCTGCACAATGGCACCCTTCCGTTAGCAGGCTGACCCAAAACCAAACGCAATGCTCCGATTTAAAACTGAGGTGAGAAGGATCTTTTTCACCCAGAGAGTTGTGAATTTGTGGAATTCTCTGCCACAGAGGGCAGTGGAGGCCAAATCACTGGATGGATTTAAGAGAGAGTTCGATAGAGCTCTAGGGGCTAGTGGAATCAAGGGGTATGGGGTAGAAGGCAGGCACAGGTTACTGATTGTGGACGATCAGCCACGATCACAATGAATGGTGGTGCTGGCTCGAAGGGCTGAATGGCCTCCTCCTGTACCTATTTTCTATGTTTCTATGACTCCCCTACCTGGCCCACTGAGTTCCTCCAACACTTATGTATTTTGCTGTTAAAAACACCTTTCATTTCACTTCCTTGCTTTAAACGCTATTCCTCTACCATGCGTCCCATACACTGTGAATGGCTCAAATGTAATCACGTATTGTCTTTCCGCTGACTGGTTTGCACGCAACAAAAGCTTTTCACTGTACACGTGACAATAAACTAAACTGAACTAAATTTACTCGAACCCATTCACTGGCCCCTTAAGTGTTTAATATTTCAATATTATTAGCAGAGTTAGTGGCAATTACTATTGCTTATGTAAACACAGCAGTAAATTAAGCTATAAAATCTTTCTAAGCACAGCTAATCTCATTAGCATCTAATCAACTTTGTTTTATACAACTTCTGTGCATTCAGCTCAGTTCAATTTCTGACCTGCAACACAGTGGAAGACATTTTGATTAAATAATGTTGGTTTTCACCTGCAGAATAACTCGTCAGATAAAAAGGAAATAATATTACATTAGCAGTAGGCGGTCAGTTTTGCAGGTCAAACAGATCTCTGCCCCTTGCTGTCTCATACAGACTCCCCAAGGAGGTATTCTATTCAAGAAATAGCCTCAATTAGACTCCAACATCATTTATCTGAACGCCCATTTCCAACAGTGCGAGCATAATCACTTTCAAATCAGCTTTACAAGTTGTAAAATAAATCAAAGCAAAAAAATATTAAAATGTCAGCATGTAAGATCTCCTGAATGCGCCGGTGCCAATTGGCTTGCAAAGATATTCTGTGAACGTGGCATCCTTTACGGTGAGACTTCTCATTATAATCTTCCCTTCTTGAAAAATAAGCCCGTTACTAAACGCCCCTGTCGCGGGTTTTGCGTCATTAGTTCCCGTCTTTTTAATGTCAAAATGGGCTGTTAGAATGCAGAAAACCTCCAGAAGTCACGGTAAATGGATGATAATAACCATTTAAAAAGCAGCTCCCAATGCTGTTAAACACGGACCTAAATAAAGTGGTTTGGGTCTGATAATCACCTCAGAATATCCTTGCATTCTCAAGAGCTCCCAAGTAGCAAATGGCAATTATTACAAATCACTGCAGCCAATTAACCCTCGAACAGTAATTAGCCTTTGGCCCCACATTATTGATGATCTGGTACAAAATGAGAAACAAAAGTAAAAATTACCCAATCATCTTCATCAATTGTTGACATCATATCGCTTCAAAAACAAAGGACCCTTTCATTTTAATTTATAAAAAACAGGACGCATCTCCCAAACAGGGGGGGCCATTCTCCTGAACGGGGGGGAGGGGGGGGTCATTCTATGCCCTAGACATATCAATCATGTCGAAGGCAATGCAATCCATTCAGTAAGTGTTGTGCGACGTCCTTTACAGAGCATTTTAATTCCTCAACAACGCGTTTGTTGCTGTTGTTTAAATTAACTAAATTATTGCATCGTATGGGAGGCGCATTCCCAATCTCGTTGTACCCCTGTACAATGACAATAAAGATGTATTGTATTGTATTGTATTGTATTTTGAGAAAAGCATCGACCTGTGCGTTTCCCCCTATTCCACGACCGCGGTGGTGGGCAGATGTTTCTTTGAATCTGCATCCGCAGAGTTTCTCAGGAGAGTTGGTCTGAACAAATATGAACCAACAAGTTTTATATATATATAAAACTAAGAGGCGATGCGCTCCCCTCTCTCCGGGCTATTCTTTCCAATGGCCCGCACTTATTAAAAGATGCACACTCCACACTGCCGCAGAAGTTCCTGACTAGAATGCATTGTGTGATGCCTTGCAACACTGAGAGCTGTTTCCTTCAGCGCACCTCGGTCATCACTGTCACCACACAAGGCAGCATCGGGTTTATTCCTCATGAACCGAGGACCTTGGAGGTTGTGTGTTAAATTACCCCCGACTTATTTTCCCTCCAAACAAAATAGGAAAGCTGCTTCTGGCCCCTGCCTGCCGCTGGTATTCAGAAATAGGTGATTGTTGATTTAGTCTCCCGGCTGAAAACATAGAAACACAGAAACATAGAAAATAGGTGCAGGAGTAGGCCATTCGGCCCTTCGAGCCTGCACCGCCATTCAATATGATCATGGCTGATCATCCAACTCAGTATCCCGTACCTGCCTTCTCTCCATACTCCCTGATCCCTTTAGCCACAAGGGCCACATCTAACTCCCTCTTAAATATAGCCAATGAACTGGCCTCAACTACCTTCTGTGGCAGAGAATTCCACAGATTCACCACTCTCTGTGTGAAAAAATGTTTTCTCATCTCGGTCCTAAAAGACTTCCCCCTTATCCATAAGCTGTGACCCCTGGTTCTGGACTTCCCCAACATCGGGAACAATCTTCCCGCATCTAGCCTCTCCAACCCCTTAAGAATTTTATATGTTTCAATAAGATCCCCCCTCAGTCTTCTAAATTCCAGCGAGTATAAGCCTAGTCTATCCAGTCTTTCTTCATATGAAAGTCCTGCCATCCCAGGGATCAATCTGGTGAACCTTCTCTGTACTCCCTCTATGGCAAGAATGTCTTTCCTCAGATTAGGAGACCAAAACTGTACACAATACTCCAGGTGCTGATGAGAATGAGACAGCACAAGAGCAGGGAGGTGGCGTGGCGGTAGAGTTGCTGCCTCACAGCGCCAGAAACCCGGCTTCCATCCTCACCGCGGGTGCTGTCTGCACGGGGTTTGTACGCTCTCTCTGTGACCTGCGTGGGTTTTCTCCAGGAGCTCCGGTTTCCTCCCGCACTCCACAGACACGCAGGTTTGCAGATTAATTGGCTTCAGTAAAATTTAAAGTTGTTCCCGAGTGTGTAGGATGGCATAGTGTACAGGAATCGTGGTCGGCGCAGACTCGGCGGGCCAAAAGGGGCCTGTTTCCACGGTGCATTCCCAAACTAACGACTAAACAGGCCCTTCGGCCCACAATATCTGTACTGGACAATGATGCCAAGGCCAGACTAAGACAAAGTGCTTGAGTAACCCACCAGGTCATGCAGCATCCCCAGAGAACATGGATAGCTGACATTATAGACAATAGACAATAGGTGTAGGAATAGGCCATTCGGCCCTTCGAGCCAGCACTGCCATTCACTGTGATCATGGCTGATCATTCACAATCAGTACCCCGTTCCTGCCCTCTTCCCATACCCCCTGACTCCGCTATCATTAAGAGCTCTATGTAACTCTCTCTTGAATGCATCCAGAGAATTGGCCTCCGCTGCCTTCTGAGGCAGAGAATTCCACTGATTTACAACTCTCTGAGGGAAAAAGTTTTTCCTCATCTCCGTTCTAAATGGCCTACCCCTTATTCTTAAACTGTGGCCCCTGGTTCTGGACTCCCCCAATATTGGGAACATGTTTCCTGCCTCTGGCGTGTCCAACCCCTTAATAATCTTATATGTTTCAATAAGATCCCCTCTCATCCTTCTAAATTCCAGTGTATACAAGCCCACTAAATTCCAGTGTATGCAAGCCCACTAAATTCCAGTGTATACCAGCCCACTAAATTCCAGTGTATACTAGCCCACTAAATTCCAGTGTATACTAGCCCACTAAATTCCAGTGTATACCAGCCCACTAAATTCCAGTGTATACAAGCCCACTAAATTCCAGTGTATACTAGCCCACTAAATTCCAGTGTATACTAACCCACTAAATTCCAGTGTATACTAGCCCACTAAATTCCAGTGTATACTAGCCCGGATATATATTCCGGCTTGTAACCCTTCTTCAGACTGGTTTGATGTAGGGTCGTGTTCCCCAGAGGTGCTGCCTGACCCACTAAGTTAGTCCAGCATTACAGAATGGCAGGCAGTGACTAGTGGGGTACCGCAAGGCTCGGTGCTGGGACCGCAGCTATTTACGATATACATTAATGACTTGGATGAAGGGATTGAAAGTACCATTAGCAAATTTGCAGATGATACAAAGCTGGGTGGTAGTGTGAACTGTGAGGAAGATGCTATGAGGTTGCAAGGTGACTTGGACAGGTTGTGTGATTGGGCGGATGCATGGCAGATGCAGTTTAATAAGGATAAAAGTGAGGTTATCCACTTTGGTGGTAAGAATAAGAAGGCAGATTACTATCTGAATGATGTCAAGTTAGGAAAAGGGGACGTACAACGAGATCTGGGTGTCCTAGTGCATCAGTCACTGAAAGGAAGCATGCAGGTACAGCAGGCAGTGAAGAAAGCCAATGGAATGTTGGCCTTCATAACAAGAGGAGTTGAGTATAGGAGCAAAGAGGTCCTTCTGCCGTTGTATAGGGCCCTAGTGAGACCGCACCTGGAGTACTGTGTGCAGTTTTGGTCTCCAAATTTGAGGAAGGATATTCTTGCTATTGAGGGCGTGCAGCGTAGGTTTACTAGGTTAATTCCCGGAATGGCGGGACTGTCATATGTTGAAAGACTGGCACGTTAGAAGCAGGAAACATGTTCCCAATGTTGAGGGAGTCCAGAACCAGGGGCCACAGTTTAAAAATAAGGGGTAGGCCATTAAGAACGGAGAAGAGGAAAAACTTTTTCAGTCAGAGAGTTGTAAATCTGTGGAATTCACTGCTTCAGAAGGCAGTGGAGGCCAATTCTCTGAATGCATTCAAGAGAGAGCTCTTAAGGATAGCAGAGTCAGAGGGTAAGGGGAGAAGGCAGGAACGGGGTACTGATTGAGAATGATCAGCCATGATCACATTGAATGGTGGTGCTGGCTCGAAGAGCCGAATGGCCTCCTCCTGCACCTATTGTCTATTGTCTACCCAATTTTTCCAATACCTAAGTAATTTCAGTCACTAAAATAGGGAGTAAGTCCAAAACACAAAATGGGGACTAAAACCAGAGGTTGGGAGAGGTTGAGTCGGCTGGGACTCTATTCCTTGGAGCGCAGGAGGATGAAAGGTGATCTGATAGGGGTGTATAAAACCGGGTGCTCCGGTTTCCTCCCACACTCCAAAGACGTGCAGGTTTGTAGGTGTAAAATCATGAGAGGAACAGATCGGGTAGATGCACAGGATCTCTTGCCCAGAGCAGAGGAATCGAGAACCAGAGGACATGGGTTTAAGGTGAGAGGGGGAAAAGATTTAATAGGAACCTGATGGGTAACGTTTTCACACAAAGGGTGGTGGGTGAATGGAAGGAGCTGCTGGAGGAGGTAGTTGAGGCAACATTTAAGAAACATTTAGACAGGTACATGGATAGGACAGGTTTGGAGGGACATGGGCCAAACACAGGCTGGTGAGACTGGTGTAGATGGGACATGTTGGCCGGTGTGGGCATGTTGGGCCGAAGGGCCTGTTTCCTGCCTCCCGGCCTCCCTGGCTAACTCAAGTGAATGTTAATGTGCGGGGATCGATGGTCGGCGCGGACCCGGTGGGCTGAAGGGCATGTTTCCGCCCTGTATCTAAACTAGATTGGATCGACTAGGCTTGTATACACTGGAATTTAGAAGGATGAGAGGAGATCTTATCGAAACATATAAGATTATTAAGGGGTTGAACACGCTAGAGGCAGGAAACATGTTCGCAATGTTGGGGGAGTCCAGAACAAGGGGCCACAGTTTAAGAATAAGGGGTAGGCCATTTAGAACTGAGATGAGGAAAAACTTTTTCAGTCAGAGAGTTGTGAATCAGTGGAATTCTCTGCCTCAGAAGGCAGTGGAGGCCAATTCTCTGAATGCATTCAAGAGAGAGCTAGATGGAGCTCTTAAGGATAGCGGAGTCAGGGGGTATGGGGAGAAGGCAGGAACGGGGTACTGATTGAGAATGATCAGCCATGATCACATTGAATGGCGGTGCTGGCTCGAAGGGCTGAATGGCCTCCTCCTGCACCTATTGTCTATAAAATCAAGTTAAATCAGTGGCAAAAATGGCAAAAACACCTCTTTGATTACAAATCACATTTGAACAACCTGTAAGATACCCGATAAAGATGTCCTTCAGTACTGGAAATGTGTCTCATCTGACTGTTAATTAAGTCCTTCACATTTCAAAGGGCAAATCTGACAAAAGGTACAGGATTGCAAAGTTACAGAATTAAATTACACCAAAACCTAATTGCAATTTTACGCAGACCTTTATTTTGAAATGCAATTAATTAAACCTTTCACTCAAAGCTGAAAATTGCAGTCCAACTCATCTCCTTGTTACAAACCTACCCTTTTGAGGACTGAGGGAGAACCTGAAGGATCAATATCAATTGGGGGGAGGATCATTTAAGGAGCCAGACGAGGCTCAGAAAAGATTTTTTATGCAATTAGTAAATAGTGAAAGGCCTGGATAAAGAGTGGAGGCGGAGAGGATGTTTGCACTAGTGGGAGAGTCTAGGACCAGAGAGCACAGCCTCCGAATAAAAGGACGTACCTTTAGAATGGAGCTGAGGAGCAATTTCTTTAGTCAGAGGGTGGTGAATCTGCGGAATTCATTGCTGTGGAGGTTGTCAATGGATGTTTTTTAGGCAGGGATTGAATGGTTGGTTTTGTTCACTATTTGAACAGGTGCATCGATAGGAAAGGTTTGGAGAGATACGGGTCAAACACGGGCAGGTGGCACTAGATTAGAAACATAGGAAATAGGTGCAGGAGGAGGCCATTTGGCCCCTTCGAGCAAGCACCGCCATTCATTATGATCATGGCTGATCATCCACAATCAGTAACCCGTGCCTGCTTTCTCCCCATATCCCTTGATTCCGCTAGCCCCTAGAGCCCTATCTAACTCTCTCTTAAATTCATCCAGTGAATCGGCCTCCACTGCCCTCTGTGGCAGAGAATTCCACAAATTCACAACTTTCTGGGTGAAAAAGTTTTTTTCCAACCTCAGTTTTAAATGGCCTCCTTTATTAGACAATAGGCAGTAGGTGCAGGAGGAGGCCATTCGGCCCTTCGAGCCAGCACTGCCATTCAATGTGATCATGGCTGATTGTTCTCAATTAGTACCCCGTTCCTGCCTTCTCCCCATTTCCCCTGACTCCGCTATCCTTATTCTTGGACTGTGGCCCCTGGTTCTGGTCTCTCCCAACATTGGTACCATTTTTCCACTTGATGGGGCGTCTCGCTCGGCATAGGCTAGTTGGGCTGAAGGGCCTGTTTCCATACTGTACGACTATAACTGTGCGTGCCCAGCAACTTTTCAGGCAGTGCAATCCAAGTTCATAATTTCTAGAAGTCACGGGGAGAAAGTTCAAACTCCGTACAGACAGCACCCGTAGTCAGGATTGAACCCGGGCCTCTGGCGCTGTAAGGCAGCAACTCTACCGCTGCGCCCCTGATCTCATTAAAATCAAAGCCTATCAGACTGTTTACTACAGCAGGACATTTGTCTCCTAAAACAATAAGAAGTTTTATCTGTGTGGGAAGGAACTGCAGATGCTGGTTTACACCGAAAATAGCCACAAAATGCTGGAGTAACTCAGCGGGGCAGGCAGCATCTCTGGAGAAAAGGAATAGGTGATGTTTCGGGTCAAGACCCTTATGTCTGAAGAAGGGTCTTGATCCAACACCTCACCAATTTCTTCTCTCCAGAGATGTTGCCTGACCTGCTGAGTTACTCCAGCGTTTTGTGTCTATCTTGAAAATGATGATGATACTTTATTGTCATAGCTAGGTGCAGTGAAATTCTTTGTTTTTGCATCCAAAGTACACAAAAAATGAGTGATAGAAACATAGAAAATAGATGCAGGAGTAGGCCATTCGGCCCTTCGAGCCAGCACTGCCATTCAATGTGATCATAGCTGATCATTTAAAATCAGTACCCCGTTCCTGCTTTCTCCCCATATCCCTTGATTTTATTTGCCCGAAAAGCTAATGGAATGGGCAGTAGTAGAACTGTTCCCTTACAGTGAATGCAGCGCCGGAGACCCAGGTTCGATCCTGACTATGGATGCTGTCTGTACGGAGTTTGTACGTTCTCCCTGTGACCTGCGTGGGTTTTCTCCGAGATCTTCGGTTTCCTCCCACACTCTAAAGACGTACAGGCTTGTAGGTTAATTGGCTTGGCAAATGTAAAAATTGTCCCTAGTGTGTGTAGGATAGTGTTAATGTGCGTGGATCGCTGGTCGGCACGGACCCGGTGGG
This sequence comes from Rhinoraja longicauda, assembly GCF_053455715.1. NCBI lineage: Eukaryota > Metazoa > Chordata > Chondrichthyes > Rajiformes > Arhynchobatidae > Rhinoraja > Rhinoraja longicauda. Next base: position 97,329,440 of record NC_135955.1, on the reverse strand, counting down.
CCGAAGGGCCTGTTTCTGCGCTGTATCTCTAAACTAAACTAAACTAAACTAAGCTACATCTAACTCTCTCTCCAATACATCTCGAATACATGCCACAAAGGCGCTGACAAAGTTACAAAAAGTAGTATAAGTAGTGGGCTGAGGGTTTAGTTTAAGAAAATAACTGCAGATGCTGGTACAAATCAAAGGTATTTATTCACAAAATGCTGGAGTAACTCAGCAGGTCAGGCAGCATCTCGGGAGAGAAGGAATGGGAAGTACTCATCCCTTCTTTGTCCCACCCCACGCCGAGCCCCCCTTTGTTCTCGGCAGCCCCCCCCCCCCCTCCCACACCAGGTCCCCTTAGGACATATTACCTCACAGTCACCAGGGCAGGGTGGAGCGTGAGATTCAAGATTACTGCAACTTCGCACATCCCTGCAGTCTTATTGTGACCAGCACAGCGAACATTAAGACCGGTGCAAAGCTGCCATTCCATAGAAGCATAGAAAATAGTTGCAGGAGGAGGCCATTCGGCCCTTCAAGACGGCACTGCCATTCAATATGATCGTGGCTGATCATCCACAATCAGTACCCCGTCCCTGTATTTTTCCCCCATATCCCTTTAACCCTAAGTGCTTTAACCCTAACTCTCTCGAGAAAACATCCGGTGAATTGGGCTCCGCTGCCTTCTGCGGCAGAGAATTCCACAGATTCACAACCCTCTGGGTGAAAAGGTTTTTCCCCATCTCAGTCCTAAATGGATGAGATTCTTATTAGACAATAGACAATAGGTGCAGGAGGAGGCCATTCGGCCCTTCGAGCCAGCACCGCCATTCATTGTGATCATGGCTGATCAATCTCAATCAGTACCCTGTTCCTGCCTTCTCCCCATACCCCCTGACTCCGCTATCCTTAAGAGCTCTATCTAGCTCTCTCTTTAATGAATTCAGAGAATTGGCCTCCACTGCCTTCTGAGGCAGAGAATTCCACAGATTCACAACTCTCTGACTGAAAAAGTTTTTCCTCATCTCCGTTCTAAATGGCCTACCCCTTATTCTTAAACTGTGGCCTCTTGTTCTGGACTCCCCCAACATTGGGAACATGTTTCCTGCCTCTAACGTGTCCAACCCCTTAATAATCTTATACGTTTCAATAAGATCTCCTCTCGTCCTTCTAAATTCCAGTGTATACAAGCCTAGTCGCTCCAATCGTTCAACATACGACAGTCACGCCATTCCGGGAATTAACCTAGTGAACCTACGCTGCACGCCCTCAATAGCAAGAATGTCCTTCCTCAAATTTGGAGACCAAAACTGCACAATTCTTATTCTTAAACTGTGACCCCTGGTTCTGGACTCCCCCCAACATCGGGAACGTTTTTCCTGCATCTAGCCCGTCCAATCCTCGAAGAATTTGATATGTTTCCTGTCAACATTCTGTCAGCATCAGCAGCTCATCTACCACTGGGACCACCATCAGACACATTACAATGTAGGGCAGGGTTGCACTACGAGCTAGGTTCATGCCCACATGTTCCACATTAAGCAAATACCGTGTCAGTAATAAAAACAAAATCTATCCAGACTTGTCTAACTTGATTAGTGCACAAAAAAAAAACAGGCTAATTACGAGATGTTGAGGCAAAGATTGGATTGGCACCAGGAAGAAAGTCATCAGGTTCAGATTTGTTCCCAATGTTGGGGGAAGTCCAGAACCAGGGCCCACAGTTTAAGAATAAGAGGTAGGCCATTTAGAACGGAGATGAGGAAAAACCTTTTCAGTCAGAGAGTTGTGAATCTGTGGAATTCTCTGCCTCGGAAGGCAGTGGATGCCAATTCTCTGAATGCATTCAAGAGAGAGCTAGATAGAGCTCTTAAGGATAGCGGAGTCAGGGGGTATGGGGAGAAGGCAGGAACGGGGTACTGATTGAGAATGATCAGCCATGATCACATTGAATGGCGGTGCTGGCTCGAAGGGCCGAATGGCCTCCTCCTGCACCTATTGTCTATTGTCTATTATCAGTTGTACCGCGAGGTACAGTGAAAAGCTCTGTTTTGCATGCTTTCCAATTAGATAATACTACACACCGATGAGCCACAACATTATGACCTGATGAGCCAAAACATTCTGACCACCTGCCTAATATGCTGTTGGTCCTCCGTGTGCAGCCCCATACGCAGCAGGGTGCGATGCACTGTGTATTGTGACACATTCCTCCCGTGGCCTACCCCTTATTCTTAAACTGTGGCCCCTTGTTCTGCACCCCCCCCCCCCCAACATTGGGAACATGTTTCCTACCTCTAACTTGTCCAATCCCTTAATAATCTTATATGTTTCGATAAGATCCCCTCTCATCCTTCTAAATTCCAGTGTATACAAGCCTAGTTGCTCCAGTCTTTCAACATATGATAGTCCCGCCATTGGCGGCACGGTGGCGCAGCGGTAGAGTTGCTGCCTTACAGCGAATGCAGCGCCGGAGACTCAGGTTCGATCCTGACTACGGGCGCCGTCTGTATGGAGTTTGTACGTTCTCCCCGTGACCCGCGTGGGTTTTCTCCGAGATCTTCGGTTTCCTCCCACACTCCAAAGACGTACAGGTATGTAGGCTAATTGGCTGGGCAAATGTTTAAAAAAATTGTCCCTGGTGTGTAGGATAGCGTTAATGTGCGGGAATCGCTGGGCGGCACGGACCCGGTGGGCCGAAGGGCCTGTTTCCGCACTGTATCTCTAGATTAACCTAGTAAACCTACGCTGCACGTCCTCAATAGCAAGAATGTCCTTCCTCAAATTTGGAGACCAAAACTGCACACAGTACTCCAGGTGCGGTCTCACTAGGGCCCTGTACAACTGCACACAGTACTCCAGGTGCGGTCTCACTAGGGCCCTGTACAACTGCACACAGTACTCCAGGTGCGGTCTCACTAGGGCCCTGTACAACTGCACACAGTACTCCAGGTGCGGTCTCACTAGGGCCCTGTACAACTGCACACAGTACTCCAGGTGCGGTCTCACTAGGGCCCTGTACAACTGCACACAGTACTCCAGGTGCGGTCTCACTAGGGCCCTGTACAACTGCACACAGTACTCCAGGTGCGGTCTCACTAGGGCCCTGTACAACTGCACACAGTACTCCAGGTGCGGCCTCACTAGGGCCCTGTACAACTGCACACAGTACTCCAGGTGCGGTCTCACTAGGGCCCTGTACAACTGCACACAGTACTCCAGGTGCGGTCTCACTAGGGCCCTGTACAACTGCACACAGTACTCCAGGTGCGGCCTCACTAGGGCCCTGTACAACTGCACACAGTACTCCAGGTGCGGTCTCACTAGGGCCCTGTACAACTGCACACAGTACTCCAGGTGCGGCCTCACTAGGGCCCTGTACAACTGCACACAGTACTCCAGGTGCGGTCTCACTACAAACTGTGCCGCACTGCAGCGGCACACACACACACTCCTACAAACTCCTTTAAAAAGACACAAGCAATGGCCTTCGCTGGTTTTCTGCACTTCTGTCCTACACAATAGCCTTTACTGTCTTGGAGACACAAGTCTTGCAGCCGTTACCACACGTGACAGTTGGGGTCTTTCTGGTGCATCACGAGATATATGAATTCCTCTCGCCAATCTCTACGCCTCCCAGCACATTGCATATTGCTCTCCCCCAGAAAAATAAGTACAGACGAAATCAAAAACCAAGGACAGCGTTTACAAGTAATCTGCCAGGACTTCTTAAGGATTCCATTCCCCTCACCACGACTGCCGGTGGGGTTGAGAGGAAAAGAAAGATCAGCCACGCTGGAATGGCAGAGTGGTCTTGATGGGCCAAATGGCCTAATTCTGCTCCGAGAACTTGTGAACTTATCTGCCTGTTATTAAACCTTCCCTCACCTGTGTTCACATATCACCCATGCTTTGTCCTGGCCCAGATTTCTCCTCTGCCCCCCCCCCCCCCCCCCCCCCCACCCACCCAGCACATCTCCCACCCCACCCCCCTCACCACAATCAGTTTGAAGAAAGATCGAGACAAAGGCATCACCTGTCCATGTTTTCCAGAGATGCTGCCTGACCCGCTGAGTTACTCCAGCACTCTGTGAAACGTCACCAATCCATGTTCTCCAGAGATGCTGCCTGACCCACTGAGTTACTCCAGCTTTTTGTGTCTATCTCCGGTTTAAACCAGCACCTGCAGTTCCTTCTGACACAGATCAAAGCAGATGATGATCAAGGAAATGTAGAATGGAGAAAGTTGTAAATCAATTATAAAAACTTCAACTAATTTCTTTCCAAAAACACGCGTTTTATTCCCAGCAGTACTCAAAACCAAGCCTGGCACCATTAATGCCGGAGGATTTCAAATCAAAGTGCACATTCAAATCTACTAATATAATCCTCTTATGGCTCGACAAGCCTCTTCTGTGATTAAGAACTGTAGTTTAAATTAAATGCATTTTCAATTATAAGAGAAAGCCTTTTTTTGACTTAACGTTGAACTCTTGGTTGAAGCGATGTACAAGAACGATTTCTTACCATCCTTTAACACGGCGTCTTTTCTGTACAACTCAGCAGGATTTGTACCTCCTATTCATTTTTCCTACTCAGCTGACCAAAACGTTAAGCTGCTCTAACCAAGACAGACGGAACAGGATCATCTCAGTGAGCCAAATGGCAGATGCCAGACAATACGAGTCAATCTTACGTGTTTTGCATCAAGTCCAAGATTGCAATGTGCAATTCTGGAGAATTCAGGGACATCCGATGGGAGGCAGGGTGGTGCAGCGGTAGAGTTGCTGCCTCACAGCGCCAGAGACCCGGGTTCCATCCTGACTGCCCGTCTGTACGGAGTTTGTACGTTCTCCCTGTGACTTGCATGGGTTTCGTCCGGGTGCTCCGGTTTCCACCCACACTCCGAAGACATACAGTGTTTGTCGGTTAGACAATAGACAATAGGTGCAGGAGGAGGCCATTCGGCCCTTCGGTTAATTGGCTTGGTATCAATGTTAAATTGTTCCTAGTGTGTGCAGGATAGTGTTAGTGGGCGGGGATCGCTGGTCGGTGCTGACTCGGTGGGTTGATAGGCCGGTTTCCGCACTGTATCTGTCGACCAAACTAAACTAAACTAAACTAAAGTTCAGGCAACCTGTAAAATTGTTCCTAGTGTGGGGGATAGAGCCAGTGAATGAATGAATAGGTTTATTGGCCAAGTATGTGCACATACAAGGAATGTGCCTTGGTGCTCCGCTCACAAATGACAACACAAACATACTGTTAACAATTAAGAATAAAGCATAAACCACATCAAAACAATAAGGATACACCATTACGGTCTAAACATGAGGGTGAAAATGAACCAGGGCAAAACAGAGACTACAGACTTTGGTTATTGAGTAGAACGATCACTCGTGGGGAAAAAGCTGTTTTTATGTCCGGCTGTGGCTGCTTTGACAGTCTGGAGTCGCCTTCCAGAGGGAAGTGCTTCGAAGAGTTTGTGGCCAGGGTGAGAGGGGGTCAGAGATGATCTTGCCCGCTCGCTTCCTGGCCCTTGCAGTGTACAGTTCGTCAATGGGATTGGCGCAGGTCGGTGCGGACTCGGAGGGCCGAAGGGCCTGTGTCCACACTGTTTCTCTATATTTAAAGCAACATAACGCAGCATCTATCTATTCAACAAGCTAGGCATGTGGGCATTTGCTAACATAGCGATAGATATTAACCAGCAAAGCCGGCAAAATACTTCCTTGGGTAACCACTAGTAAATGCAGAAAACTTATGCACTAAAGAGTGCATAAAGTATAAGAAAATAACTGCAGATGCTGGTACAAATCGAAGGTATTTATTCACAAAATGTTGGAGTAACCCAGCAGGTCAGGCAGCATCTCAGGAGAGAAGGAATGGGTGACGTTTCGGGTCGAGACCCTTCTTCACACTGGCAAAGAGTGCATAAAAATCACTCTGAACAACATTTTGAGTATTGACGTTAGACTTTAGAGATTCAGCGCGTAACCAGGCCCTTCGGCCCATCGAGTACGTGCCGACCAGCGATCCTCATACACTATCACTATCCTGCACATTAGGGACAATTTACAACCTCACTGTCGTCCCTTTGGTGCTAATGGAAGAGGTTTCATTGAAATCCGTGTTATATTTTGAAAGTTATTCACATTTTAAAGTTTAAATCTATCTCCGAGGGAGGGAGGGGAGAGGGAGGGAGGGAGGGAGGGGGGGAGGGAGGAGGATAAGGGGTGAGGAAGGGGAGGGGAGGTGGAGGAGGGAGGGGGAGGAGGGAGGGAGGGGTGGGGGTGGAAGGGGGAGGGGGAGGTGGAGGAGGGAAGGGGAGGGGAGTGGAGGGGGGAGGAGTGGGGAGAGGGAGGGGGTGGGGGAGGGGAGGGGAGGGGGGAGAGGGGGGGAAGGGGGGAGAGAGGAGGGGGGAGGAGAGGGTGCTGCACCAATGCTGGGGAGGTTTGGGCCCAGCGGGTCCACGGTCTAGTTTACAATATTATCGAAGCCAATTGATCGACAAACCCACATGTCTCTGAAGTGCGGGAGGAAACTGTAGCACCTGGAGAAAACCCACATGGTCAGAGGGTGAACGTACAAACTCCGTACAGACAGCACCCGTAGTCAGGATCAAACCTGGGTCTCTGTCGCTGTAAGGCAGCAACTCTACCGCTGCGCCACCGTGCCGACCCAAACTGGTAGTGGTATTAGTTCAGTTAAATGGAAAGACAGCAGAAAATTAGGTAGCTTGACTTTTTGTAAATAGAAAACCTAAATATACAACTGGAAAGCACAGGAACAAGCCCTTGAGCCCTCAAAGTCGGTGCCAGTCAGGAAGCCAAGTTAAATTATTCTCCTCTGTCAGCACATGACGCATATCTCTCCATAACCCGACTGAGATTCAATGACTATGGTTAGGAAAAGAACGAGCCAAATACGGGCAGATGGGACCAATTTAGATGGGACATCTTGGTTGCTATGTATGACATGGGGCATCTAGACATGGGGATGTTGTCAGGATCAGAGGGTGTGAGCTACAGGGAGAGGTTGTGCAGGCTGGGTCTCTGTTCCATGGAGCGCAGGAGGATGAGGGGAGATCTGAAAGAGGTGTACAAAATCATGAGAGGAATAGATCGGGAAGATGCACAGAGTCTTTTACCCAGAGTAGGAGAATCGAGGACCAGAGGACATAGGTTCAAGGTGAAGGGGAAAAGATTTAATACTAATCCGAGGGGTAACCTTTTCACAAAGGGGGTGGTGGGTGTATGGAACAAGCTGCCAGAGGAGGTAGTTGAGGCTGGGACTATCCCATTGTTTAAGAAACAGTTGGACAGGTACATGGATAGGACAGGTTTGGAGGGTTATGGACCAAGCGCAGGCAAGTGGGAATAGTGTAGCTGGGACATTGTTGGCCGGTGTGGGCGAGTTGGGCCTGTTTCCACACTGTGTCACTCTATGACTGTATCTTGGTTGGAATAAATGAGTTGGACCAAAAGGCCTGTTTCCATGCTGTCTGATTCTATGACTCCATGACTAAGATTTCATTTAGTTGACCCAAATTTCCACATCAGTAAAAATCTATTTTTATGCAGTGAACAGGTTAATAAACTGCCCTTCTGCTTCAGATGCAAGATGCACTGAAGCTAATGCAAAAAATACGAATGGAGCTTAAAAATAGGTTGAAGAAAAATCAATGGATAAAGTATAATGGACAATTACTCAAGCAAAATTTCGGATCCGTTTGTGGGAAGGAGGAAGGGAAAGACAGGTGAACAGTTATTTCCACCCGAAAGTTAAAGCAGAGACGCAGAGTCCTGGAGTAACTCAGCAGGTCGGGCAGCATCTCTGGATAAGTGACGTTTCATGTCGGAACTCTTCGAGGAGGAGTTGGCTGCGCCTAACGGCTGCGGATCTCTGGCAGTCTGTTTGTCTTTTTTTGTTTTTTTTTGTTTGTGTCGGTGTTGGGATGGTTTTCGTTTCTGTTTTTGGCTGTGTATGTGTGGTGGGGGGGTGGGGTGTGGGGGTGGGGTGGGGCGGGGGAAACCTTTCTTTTATTAGGTCTCTTCCCCGGGGCGCAGCTCGCCCGCGGGGCCTTCCATCGCCGGCGCGGCTCGGCTGCGGGACTTAACATCGCCAGCGCTGCTCGGCCGCGGGACGTTTCAGTGCCCGGTGCGGCTCGGCCGCTGGACTTAACATCGCCAGCGCGGCTCGGCCGCGGGACGTTTCAGTGCCCGGTGCGGCTCGGCCGCTGGACTTAACATCGCCAGCGCGGCTCGGCCGCGGGACGTTTCAGTGCCCGGTGCGGCTCGGCTGCGGGACTTAACATCGCCGGCGCGGCTTGGCCGCGGGACGTTTCAGTGCCCGGTGCGGCTCGGCCGCTGGACTTAACAACGCCCGGTGCGGTTCGGCCGCGGGACGTTTCAGTGCCCGGTGTGGCTCGGCCGCGGGACGTTTTAGTGCCCGGTGCGGCTTGGCCGCTGGACTTAACATCGCCCGGTGCGGCTCAGCCGCGGGACGTTTCAATGCCCGGTGCGGCTCGGCCGCTGGACTTAACATCGCCCGGTGCGGCCGCGGGACGTTTCGGTGCCCAGGGCGGCTCGGCCGCGGGGCCTTCCATCCCCTTGCGGGGGCTGTGCGTGTCGTTTGCCTCGGTAGGGGTCGAGCTGCCTGTCCGTGGGTGCGGGGGGAAGAGAGTGGAAGTTTTGTTGCCTCCATCACAGTGAGGGGGTGTTTGGAGTCACTGTGATGGATGTTTGTGTTGGGGTCGGGTGTCCTGTGTTCTTTTCTTTTTTGCTGTGTCTTGTGTGACTGTTGGAATTTCGTTCGGTGTAAAAAGCCGAGTGACAATAAAGTGTTGTTATGTTATGTTATGTTATGTTCATATCCTAAACGTCATCTTTCCATGTTCTCCAGAGACGCTGCCTGACCCGCTGAATTACTCCAGCACTGTGCGTCCTCTTTTGGCAAACCAGTATTTGCAAATCCTCGTCGTAGAGAGAGGGAAGACAAGGGGGGTTTAGTGGGGTGGAGTGGGGGGGAGGGGAAAGGGGGAGGGGGAGAGGGAGGGGGAGGGGAAGGTGGAGGGAGTGGAGGGGGGGGGGGTTTGTTTGGGGAGGGGGAGAGGAGGGGGGGAGGAGAGGGTGCTGCACCAATGCAGGAGAGGTTTGGGCCCAACGGGTCCACTTGGTCTGGTAGCTTCTACAACCCTGGTTAGTGAGGACAGGGCTGGATAATTGTAGGCTGTAAGTCAACAGAGACAAAGAAAGATAAACCAGCACCCGAACAAGGTTGATCCTTGGACTTGGACACCATAAACACATAACTATGTCACAAACCGCTTCCCATATAAGATGTTCAAGGCCTGTAATATATGAGATACAGATAAGATTCAGGCAATAAATTCCAATTGCAAAACTAAAGGGCTCTAGTCCAAGGTTAATATATTTATTGGAGACATTTTTATTTAGAGGTAGTTGAGGCATGGGACTATCCCAACATTTAAGAAACAGTTAGGCAGGTACATGGATAGGACAGGTTTTGGAGGGATATGGACCAAGCGCAGGCAGGTGGCACTGGTGTAGATGGGACATGTTGGCTGGTGTGGGAAACATGGGCTGAAGGGCCTCATGTCTACACTGTATCACTCCATGATACATTCACAAAATGCTGGAGTAACTCAGCGGGCCAGGCAGCATCTCAGGAGAGAAGGAATGGGTGACGTTTCGGGTCGAGACCCTTCTTCAGACTGATGTCAGGGGGGCGGGACAAAGGAAGGATATAGGTGGAGACAGGAAGATAGAGGGAGATCTGGGAAGGGGGAGGGGAAGAGAGGGACAGAGGAACTATCTAAAGTTGGAGAAGTCAATGTTCATACCACTGGGTTGCAAGCTGCCCAGGCGAAATATGAGGTGCTGTTCCTCCAATTTCTGGAGGGCCTCACTATGGCACTGGAGGAGGCCCTTGACAGAAAGGTCAGACTGGGAATGGGAGGGGCAGTTGAAGTGCTCGGCCACCGGGAGATCAGATTGGCCAACGCGGACCGAGCGCAGGTGTTGAGCGAAGCGATCGCCGAGCCTGCGTTTGGTTTCACCGATGTAAATAACTTGACATCTGGAGCAGCGGATGCAATAGATGAGGTTGGAGGAGGTGCAGGTGAACCTCTGTCTCACCTGGAAAGACTGTTTGGGTCCTTGGATGGAGTTGAGGGGGGAGGTAAAGGGACAGGTGTTGCATCTCGTGCGGTTGCAAGGGGAAAGTGCCCGGGGATTATACACGATACATGATGCACGATACGGGGAATAACATTTAGTGCTCGGATAAGCCAGCAAAGTCCGTTTAACTAGCTTCTGTAGCTGCCTCCTCACTTCAGGGCAGGGTTGTCAACTGTCCGTATTAGCCGGGACATCCCGTATTTTGGGCTAAGTTGGTTTGATCCGTACGGGGGGACCGCCTTTGTCCCATCTCCCATCAGGCAGAAGTTATAGAAGTGTGAAAACGCACACCTCCAGGTTCAGGGACAATTGTCCAGCTGTTATCAGGCAACTGAACCATTCTATCAACAACTGGAGAGCTGCTGTCTACTCTGCCATTGGAGACCCTATCTTTAATCGGACGTTATCTTGCACAAAACATTATTCCCTTTATCATGTATCTGTACACTGTGGATGGTTCGATTGTAATCATGTATTAGACAATAGACAATAGGTGCAGGAGGAGGCCACTGATCATTCTCAATCAGTACCCCGTTCCTGCCTTCTCCCCATACCCCCTGACTCCGCTATCCTTAGGAGCTCTATCTAGCTCTCTCTTTAATGCATTCAGAGAATTGGCCTCCACTGCCTTCTGAGGCAGATAATTCCACAGATTCACAACTCTCTGACTGAAAAAGTTTTTCCTCATCTCAGTTCTAAATGGCCCACCCCTTATTCTTAAACGGTGGCCCCTTGTTCTGGAGCCAATGGTATTGTCTTTCCGTTGAATGAATAGCACGCAACAAAAGCTTTTCACTGTACCTCACTATACCAAGAGAGTCTAGGACCAGAGGGCATGGCCTCAGAATAAAAGGACGTACCTTTGGAAAGGAAATGAGGAGGGATTGCTTTCATCAGCAATTTGGTGGTGAATCTGTGGAATTCTTTGCCACAAGGCTATGGAGGACAAGTCAATGGGTATTTTTAAGGCAGAGATTGACAGATTCTTGATTCGTATGGGTGTCATGGGTTATGGGGAGAAGGCAAGGGCATGGGGAGAAGGCAAGTTGAGAGGGAAAGATAGACCAGCCATGATTGAATGGCAGAATAGACTTGATGGGCCAAATGGCCTAATTCTACTCCTATAACTTGTGGATTTATGAACCTCAGTACACCTGACAATAAACTAAACTAAACTGAAGACAAGTTGTACTGAAGGGCCTCTTTCCATGGTGTCTAGCTGTAAACCTCTATGTAGACTCCATCTAAGGTTGCCAACTGTCTCACTCCCAAATAAGGGACAAAAGGTGACGTCACCGCCTCCCGCGCCCCACGTGACCTCACCCAGCCGGCGATCACGAGCTCCCGTTCCACCAATGGCGGCCGCCCGGGCCGGGTGGCGCGTTGCTACGCAACCTCCGTTAGGCGGCGCCTGGGCCCCCGGGCCTACAGTGTCCGGGCCTACAGTGTCAGGGACTACAGTGTCCGAGCCTACAGTGTCCGGGCCTGCAGTGTCCGGGCCTGCAGTGTCCGGGCCTGCAGTGTCCGGGCCTGCAGTGTCCGGGCCTGCAGTGTCCGGGCCTGCAGTGTCCGGGCCTGCAGTGTCCGGGCCTACAGTGTCCGGGCCTACAGCGCGCCACGGGCCTAATAGGGGACAAGGGCGGTCCCGTACGAGACAAACCAATTTAGCTCAAAATACGGGATGTCCCGGCCAATACGGGACAGTTGGCAACCTTAACTGCATCCCAACAGTGGATGGGATCAGGAATGAACCCAGGCCCCTGGAGCGGAGAGGCTCTTCCCACCTAATCTTGCAATTTATGGATTTCACTTTTCTGCCGTTTAACTCGACTGCTTTTCCTCAAGATGCATTAATTTCTGGTCTGCCACTTGCACCATCACCCCTTACACTGGGCGGCTACGCATATTAAGCAAATTACAATGATCATTTTCCATCGACACAGCTGTCAATTACTACGGCGTTATTTTAAATGCGTTAAGAACACTGATTATCTCAGGGCAGGAGCAGCAGCCGTTAATACCCCATTAAAGTGGAATTAACATCACCCTCTACCTTGAAAGATTAAAAAAAGGACACAGACAATAGACAATAGGTGCAGGAGGAGGCCATTCAGCCCTTCGAGCCAGCACTGCCATTCAATGTGATCATGGCTGATCATTCTCAATCAGTACCCCGTTCCCGCCTTCTCCCCATACCCCCTGACTCCGCTATCCTTAACAGCTCTATCTAGCTCTCTCTTGAATGCATTCAGAGAATTGGCCTCCACTGCCTTCTGAGGCAGAGAATTCCACAGATAAAGTACTGAAATATCTCAATGGGACAGGAGAACATAGATAGGAAAAAACCTGCAGATGCTGATCTAAATCGAAGGTAGACAATGTTCCCAATGTTGGGGGAGTCCAGAACCAGGGGACACAGTCTAAGAATAAAGGGGAGGCCATTTAAAACAGAGGTGAGAAAAAACTTTTTCACCCAGAGGGTTGTGAATTTGTGGAATTCTCTGCCACAGAAGGCAGTGGAGGCCAATTCACTGAATGAATTTAAAAGAGAGTTAGATAGAGCTCCAGGGGCTAGCAGAATCAAGGGATATGGGGAGAAGGCAGGCACGGGTTACTGATTGTGGATGATCAGCCATGATCACAATGAATGGCGGTGCTGGCTCAAAGGGCCAAATGGCCTCCACCTGCAACTATTTTCTATGTTTCTATATTTCTATGACACAAAATGCTGGAGTAACTCAGCGGGTCAGGCAGCATCTCAGGAGAGAAGGAATGGGTGACGTTTCGGGTCGAGACCCTTCTTCACACTGATCCACAGGAGAACATGGATCTCTGGAGAAAATGGATGGGTGATGTTTTCGGGTCAGGACTATTCTTCAGTCAGGCAGCATTTGTGGAGAAAATGGATAGGTGATGTTTTGGGTTGGGACCCTTCTTCAGTCAAGTAGCTTCTCTGGAGAACATGGACAGGTGACGTTTTGGGTCAAGACTCTTCAGTCGCCTTGCCTCCAGTCCTATTCCCATGGGATGGAGTCCTCCTCTCCCCGTCTCCCACATTCCCACCATCTATTGAGGGCGTGCAGCGTAGGTTCACTAGGTTAATTCCCGGAATGGCGGATCTGTCGTACGTTGAAAGACTGGAGCGACTAGGCTTGTATACACTGGAATTTAGAAGGATGAGAGGAGATCTTATCGAAACATATAAGATTATTAAGGGGTTGGACACGTTAGAGGCAGGAAACATGTTCCCAATGTTGGGGGAGTCCTGAACAAGGGGCCACAGTTTAAGAATAAAGGGTAGGCCATTTAGAACGGAGATGAGGAAAAACTTTTTCAGTCAGAGAGTTGTGAATCTGTGGAATTCTCTGCCTCAGAAGGCAGTGGAGGCCAATTCTCTGAATGCATTCAAGAGAGAGCTAGATAGAGCTCTTAAGGATAGCGGAGTCAGGGGATATGGGGAGAAGGCAGGAACGGGGTACTGATTGAGAATGATCAGCCATGATCACATTGAATGGCGGTCCTGGCTCGATAAGATCTCCTCTCATCCTTCTAAATTCCAGTGTATACAAGCCTAGTCGCTCCAGTCTTTCAACGTATGATAGTCCCGCCATTCCGGGAATTAACCTAGTAAACCTACGCTGCACGCCCTCAATAGCACGAATATCCTTCCTCAAATTTAGAGACCAAAACTGCACACAGTACTCCAGGTGCGGTCTCACCAGGGCCCGATACAACTGCAGAAGGACCTCTTTGCTCCTATACTCAACTGCTCTTGTTATGAAGGCCAACATTCCATTGGCTTTCTTCACTGCCTGCTGTAGGAGTTTGCAGAGTTTTAAATCAGAGCTCCAGAGTATCGAGTCCTGAACAACATTGTGTTCACTGACTGCCAGATCTTTGCAAGTTAGAACACCGTTAGGATAGTCACTTATTTCCTCTGTTGAAGAAACTTTCAGCATTCAGCCGAGTTCATTCATATCATGTTAATGGTGTGCAGGCCAACTGGGGCAAAAGTGAAGGTTTTACACTGTTTAACAGGAATATAAGATGCACCTTGTTTGCTTTTATATTACAACCATGCCAGAGGTTATAGGGTGAAGGCAGGAGAATGGGTTTGAGAGGGAGAGATAGATCAGCCATGATTGAATGGCGGAGTGGACTTCATGGGCCGAATGGCCGATTTCTGCTACTATCACTTATGAACGTATGAACCACTGTATGCCTGTACTGTTCCAGGTTCTATAGCATTTACATTATACAAGTATCTGAAACTACAGCACAAAGAGACAAGTTAACAGGAAACCTATTGTTTTCAGCGTTTTGTAAAATGTAAACATGGACATTTTGTGCTCCAGAAACTGAATTCTGCTTTGGGAAATTAAAGAAATAAAATTAAGACAATGTGCCAAAGGGAAGTGAAATATCTTGAGCAACACAAGGTTCTGGAAGAACTCAGCAGGTCAGGCAGCATCTGTGGAAGGAATAGACAATAGACAATAGGTGCAGGAGTAGGCCATTCGGCCCTTCGAGCCAGCACCGCCATTCAATGTGATCATGGCTGATCATTCTCAATCAGTACCCCGTTCCTGCCTTCTTCCCATACCCCCTGACTCCGCTATCCTTAAGAGCTCTATCCAGCTCTCTCTTGAATGTATTCAGAGAATTGGCCTCCACTGCCCTCTGAGGCAGAGAATTCCACAGATTCACAACTCTGACTGAAAAAGTTTTACCTCATCGGGAGAGGGGCGGAGTGTGTTCGCCTGACGGAGGTTGCGTAGCAACCCGCCTCCCGGCCCGGGTGGCCGCCATTTGTGGAGCGGGAGCACGTGGCTGGGTGAGGTCACATGGGGTGTGGGGCGGTGACATCACCTTGTTCCTTATTTGGGAGTGAGATAGTTGGCGACCCTAGTGAGGAGTAACCCTTGCATCCCCTCTCTCTCCATCCCTCCCCCACCCAAGTCGTACCAGCTTCAAAGTCTTCTTGTTGAGTCTCATTGTCTGTAACTCGTTTTCACCTAACCCACAGCTAACAATGGCCTGTTTCCTTCATCATTGTTACTGTTTTGAGAATCGTTCATTCATTGTTTGTATATCTCTCGACATCACCATCTGTATCTCCCGGTTCCCTTTCCCGACTCTCAGTTTGAAAACGGGTCTCGAACCGAATCGTCACCCATTCCTTTTCTCCAGAGATGCTGCCTGACCCGCTGAGCCTTTTGTGTCTATCTATGGGCGAGGAGAGATTGACAATAGACAATAGATAGACAATAGGTGCAGGAGGAGGCCATTCGGCCCTTCGAGCCAGCAACGCCATTCAATGTGATCATGGCTGATCATTCTCAATCAGTACCCCGTTCCTGCCTTCTCCCCATACCCCCTGACTCCGCTATCCTTAAGAGCTCTATCCAGCTCTCTCTTGAATGCATTCAGAGAATTGGCCTCCACTGCCTTCTGAGGCAGAGAATTCCACAGATTTACAACTCTCTGACTGAAAAAGTTTTTCCTCATCTCCGTTCTAAATGGCCTACCCCTTATTCTTAAACTGTGGCCCCTTGTTCTGGACTCCCCCAACATTGGGAACATGTTTCCTGCCTCTAACGTGTCCAACCCCTTAATAATCTTGTACGTTTCGATAAGATCCCCTCTCATCCTTCTAAGTTGTATACAAGCCTAGTCGCTCCAGTCTTTCAACATACGACAGTCCCGCTGGGTGGAGGAAGTGACAAATGCTTGGGGTGAAAAGGAGGCAAAAAGGGGAGAAGAGGGGTGACACATAAAGGCAGATGGAGGAATATAGAGGGAAAGGGGAGACTGGAAAGAGGGGGGGGAAATAAAAGAGTAAAGAGAGAGATGAGTGCATGAAGGAGCAGGGTTACTGGAGGAGGGTGGGAGATAGTGGGGAGAAATAGGTGTGGCAAGTTGGGGCTGAAGGGCCTGATTCCAACATGCATGACTCTGTATGACCAGAGTAGGGGTGTTGCTTAGGGCAGTGCTTCTTAAACTGGTGAGCGGTTCACCCAAGGGTGAATGAAACTCGAGGTGGTGCATGAAGTGTGAATGACTTAATATATGTAATATTATACACAGGGGAGGATAAGACGAAGATTACCCAAAAAAACCATAAGAACATTTAGTCGAGGCTGAATGTTGTGATAAAGACTCAAAGGTGAATGACACTGAAATAGTTTAAGAAGCACTGATTTAGGGGAATTGATTGATTGATTAATTAATTAATCAATCATCTCTTTAATTAATTAATTAATTTAGGGAATTTCAAGATATTCCACTTTTTATCAATAAATTCAATCATAAACACGACAAGACAAACGCGTAATTTGGTTTCAATCTGCAGAGCGACTTAAAACTGGGGAATAGAAGGTTTCATACCGTTGAGTTGTAAGCTGCCCAGGCAGAAGAATACAAGGTGCTGTCCCTCTCTTGTTCCCTTGATCTGTCTCTCGCTTGTTAATAAAGGAGTTCCTCCTTGCTCAGATTTGCACCATGTCTCGAGAATTGGTGAAACGTATTTTCTTTCAGTTCAGCCTTGTGAGCCAAATAACACGTTCAAAACTTCACTTCATTCTTCTCCTCGCCCTTGGTTTGGTGCATTGTTTCCTTCCTATGTTTTGTGCTCTGTAATGTTTTTTTATTCCCCCCCTCCCCCTCCCCCTCCTCCCCCTCCTCCTCCCTCCCTACCCTCCCTCCCTCCCCCCCATCCCCCCATCCCCCCACCCCCCTCCCCCCAGCTTTTAATGCAGGCTTCCCTTGTCTTTTACACATGACAATTATTCTGGACATGCTATCGAGGACCAGGTCTACTGGGGCTCATTTTCATTTGAAAGGATTCCATGTGTCTCAATGCAAATTGGCTACAAATTTATTCACCGTGCCAATGTCTCCCGGATTTTCTTTCACTCGAGTGGGCTAATTAGAAATAGATGAAGTCAGAATTTCAAGATAATCCACTTTTATCATTAAATTCAAATGAAAACCCTATAAGGCAGCCTTATAATTTAGTTTCAATCCGCCGGCCTCCTTCAAATTAGTGGGCAAATCACTCTGCTAAAACTGCAAAGGAAATAGATGCTAAAGGTCGGGATTTGTTGAGCAGAAGATTGGCAATACTTGCAAAGATCTTGCCCAAGGGATCAGTGACCTCTGCTGGACGGCACGGTGGCGCAGCGGTAGAGTTGCTGCCTTTCAGCGCCAGAGACCCGTGTTCGATCCCGACTACGGGTGCTGTCTGTACGGAGTTTGTACGTTCTCCCAGTGACCTGGGCGGGTTTTCTCCGGGCGCTCCGGTTTCCTCCCACGCTCCAAAGCCGTACAGGTTTGTCGGTTAATTGGCTTGGTAAAATTGTAAACTGTCCCCCGTGTGTGTAGGGTGGTGTTAGTGCACGGGGATCGCTGGTCGGCGCGGACTCGGTGGGCCGTAGGGCCTGTTTTCGCGCTGTATCTCGAAACTAAACTAAACTACCGTCCGACCTGGGGGAAGAAAAGGTACAGATGTTGCTGCAATGTGGATATGTTGGATCTCACCGGCACAGCTGTAGCATGAACCCATTTAAAAAAAAGCAAAAACATCGTCCCTTTCCGAAATAAAGCAAAATTAAATTCCACCCTTTGACAAATGACGGAGGTGAAACGGAGACAAACTATGCCTCTGCCCACGTTATTCCCTGTGTCGTGTTTGTTTTAGTTTAGTTTAGAGATATAGCACGCAAAAAAGGCCCTTACGGCCCACCGGGTCCGCGCCGACCAGCGATCCCCGCACATTAACACTATCCTACACCCACTAGGGACAGTTTTTACATTTACCCAACTAATTAACCTACAAACCTGTATGTACGTCTTTGGAGTGTGGGAGGAAGCCGAAGATCTCGGAGAAAACCCACGCAGGTCACGGGGAGAACGTACAAACTCCGTACAGACGGCGCCCGTAGTCGGGATGGAACCCGGGTCTCCGGCGCTGCATTCGCTGCAAGGCAGCAACTCTACCGCTGCGCCACCGTGCCGCATGTATCTGTACACTGCGGGTGGCTCCACTGTGATTACATATTGTCTTTCCGCTGACGGGTGAGCACGCAACAAAAAAAGCTTTTCGCTGGATCTCCGCACACGTGACAATAAACTAGACTCAAACACAGACTAAACTCAACAAAACAGAGGGGAGGGGATGAGAGGAGTCACAGGTAAGGCCAGGTGGAGGGATGGAGGTAAAGGGGGCGATTGGAAAGAGGGGGCGGGGGAATAAAGAGGGGGTAGGGGGAAATAAAGTGAGGATGGGGGAGGAATAAAGAGGGGATAGGGGAGAATAATGATGGTGGGGAAATAATGAGGGGGTGGGAAATAATGAGGGGGTGGGGAATAGAGAGGGGTGGGGGGAATAATGAGGGGGTGGAGGGAATAAAGAGGGGTTGGGGGGAATAAAGATGGGGAGGGGGGAATAAAGAGGGGATAGGGGAGAATAATGGGGGTGGGGGGAATAATGAGGGGGTGGGGGAATAATGAGGGGGTGGGGGTGAGAATAATGGGGGTGGGTGGAATAATGGGGTGGGGGGAATAAAGAGGGGATAGGGGAAAATAATGGGGGTGGGGAATAATGAGGGGGTGGGGGAATAATGAGGTGGGGAATAATGAGGGGGTGGGGGATAAATAATGAGGATGGGTGGAATAATGAGGGGGTGGGGGAAAATAGCGAGGGTGGGGGGATAAATAATGAGGATGGGGGGAATAATGAGGGGGTGGGGGAGAATAACGGGGGTGGGTGAAATAATGAGGGGGTGGGGAATAGAGAGGGGGTGGGGAATAGAGAGGGGGTGGGGGAAATAATGAGGGGGTGGGGGAAATAATGAGGGGGTGGTGGAAATATTGAGGGGGTGGGGGGAATAATGAGGAGGTGGGGAATAATGAGGAGGTGGGGAATAGAGAGGAGGTGGGGGGAATAAAGAGGGGGTGAGGGAATAATGAGGGGGTGGGGAATAGAGAGGGGGTGGGGGGTAATAAAGAGGGGGTGAGGGAATAATGAGGGGGTGGGTAGGTAATAAAGAGGGGGTGAGGGAATAATGAGGGGGTGGTGAATAATGGGGTGGGGCATAGAGAGGGGATGGGGGGGTAATAAAGACGGGGTGGGGTGCACGGCAGTGCAGCTTGTAGAGCCGCTGGCTCACAGCACCAGAGACCCAGGTTCGATCCTGACTCCGGGTGCTGGCTACGTGGAGTTTGCATGTTCTCCCGCTCACCACGTGGATTTCAGAGACGTGCAGGTTTTTGGGTTAATTTGGAATAATCGAATTGACCCCCATGTGCAGAATGGAACTGGTCAGCGTGGAAGGGCTGAAGGGCCTGCATCCATGCTGGATCTCAAAGCTAACGTCATGCCGTCTATCCCCAATTATCCCATTCTCTTCCAAGGGGGAGTGAATCCTATCTCCAGTAATCTTCCCCAGATGAGACGGACACAAAATGCTGGAGTAGTCTGGAATAGAGAGGGATTGGGGAATAGAGAGGGGGTGGGGGAAAAATAATGAGGATGGGGGGAATAATGAGGGGGTGGGGGAGAGTAACGGGGTGGGGTAACAGAGCATCTCTGGTGAAAAGGAATAGGGTCGGAACCCTTCTTCAGACACCTTCTTTGGCCAGCAAGCCTCAGTGATATGGAAACTAACTCCCCGCAATAGTTTTCGCGACCACTGTTGAGGGGCTGAGGTGAGGAGAAACCTTTTTCACCCAGAGGGTTGTGCATTTGTGGAATTCTCTGCCACAGAGGGCAGTGGAGGCCAATTCACTGGATGGATTTAAAAGAGAGTTAGATAGAGCTCTAGGGGCTAGCAGAATCAAGGGATTATGGGGAGAAGGCAGGCACGGGTTACTGATTGTGGATGATCAGCCATGATCACAATGGATGGCGGTGTTGGCTCGAAGGGCCAAATGGCCTCCTCCTGCACCTAATTTCTGTGTTTCTAAGGCTCGCTGGCTAACAGTTCCCTGGATTCTCACGACCTCCCTGCCTAAACAAAGGAGCAACATTGGCCACTCTCCAGTCTTCTGCGACCTCGCCTGTGGCCAGAGAAGAAGCAAAGATCCTCGTCAAGGGCCCCACAATCTTCTCTCTCTCTCTCTCTCTCTCTCTTCCTCTCTTCCTCTCTTCCTCTCTTCCTCTCTTCCTCTCTTCCTCTCTTCCTCTCTCTCTCTCTTCCTCTCTCTCTCTCTCTCTCTCTCTCTCTCTCCTCTCTCTCCTCTCTCTCTCTCTCTAGAGAGAGAGAGAGAGAGAGAGAGAGAGGGAGAGAGAGAGAGAGAGAGAGAGAGAGAGAGAGTAAACCTTTACCAAAAAATATTTATGGATATTCTTGGGAAAACGGAGCAAAAGTAAAAGAACAACAATGGCTTTGTTGAGTGCAGGAACACAGTCTATTCCTGCTTCTATCTTTAATCTTGTAATAGAGGGGATAGTGATTACGATGTTGAAAGTAAATGCAGCACGGTGGCGCAGCGGTAGAGTTGCTGCCTCACAGCGCCGGAGACCCGGTTTTCGATCCCAACTATGGGTATTGTCTGTACGGAGTTTGCACGTTCTCCCCGTGACCTGCGTCCAAGATTTTCGGTTTCCTCCCACGCTCCAATAGACAATAGACAATAGGTGCAGGAGGAGGCCATTCGGCCCCTCGAGCCAGCGCCGCCATTCAATGTGACCATGGCTGATCATTCTCAATCAGTACCCCGTTCCTGCCTTCTCCCCATACCCCCTGACTCCGCTATCCTTAAGGGCTAAATCTAGCTCTCTCTTGAATGCATTCAGAGAATTGGCCTCCACTGCCTTCTGAGGCAGAGAATTCCACAGATTTACAACTCTCTGACTGAAAAAGTTTTTCCTCATCTCAGTTCTAAATGGCTTACCCCTTATTCTTAAACTGTGGCCCCTTGTTCTGGACTCCCCCAACATTGGGAACATGTTTCCTGCCTCTAACGCGTCCAACCCCTAAAATAATCTTATACGTTTCGATAAGATCTCCTCTCATCCTTCTAAATTCCAGTGTATACAAGCCTAGCCGCTCCAGTCTTGGTACTCACTGATACTACGAAGCAATTATCTGCTCGCGATAGCAACAACAATGAATTATATCTCCCTGGCAATCAATGATTAATCCGAGAGGGGGTAAGAGTGTAGAGGTCAACATATGCTGCCATGACAGATTGTGTCTACAACAGATTTTCTGCCCAGAGAAATCCGCACAAAATAAACAGAGTCCATTAAAAATATCTGCATGAGAGATCGATTTGAACATAAAGATGTTGTGGTCACACAAAGCTGTGGGGTTATGCCCAATTATCTCTGTTGCTGTGAATTTAGTTTTCACTCCCAGCGCACGGTTTAGTTCAGTTTAGAGATACAGAGCCAAAACAGGCCCTTCTGCCCACCGAGTCCGCGTCGACCAGCGATCCCCGCACACTAACTCCATCCCAAAACACACACACACACACACACGAGGGACAATTTTCAATTTTTTACCGAAGCCAAAACCTGTGCGTCTTTGGAGTGTGGGAGGAAATCGGAGATCGCGGAGAAAACCCACGCGGGTCACGGAGAGAACGTACAAACTCCCGTACACACCAGCACCCACGGTCAGAATCGAACCCGAGTCTCTGGCGCTGTAAGGCAGTAGCTCTAATGCTGCGCCACCGTGCAGAATTGTTTCAAACAACAAAGTCCTAGTTCAACAGACTCCGATATCCTCGATCAATATAGTCACGGTGGCGCAGCGGTAGAGTTGCTGCCTTACAGCGCCAGAGAAATGGGTTCCATCCTGTCTACGGGCGTTGTCTGTACGTTCCCCCCGTGACCTGCGCATGTTTTCCCCGGGTGCTCCGGTTTCCTACCACATTCCAAAGACGTAAAGGTTTGTAGCTCAATTGGCTTCTGGTCGTAAATTGTCCCGAGTGGATAGGATAGAACTAGTGTGCGGGGATCGCTGGTCGGCGTGGACTCGGTGGGCTGAAGGGCTTGCTGTATCTCTAAAGGGCGGTCTGGAGCCGATTAGCGTTTTGTGTATCATGACAGCAATGGCACTTCAGGCTAAAGTACTTTGCTGGCGACAAGACAGTCTGAGCATAAGAAAGATATTACAAACATAAATTCCTTTCTTTTAAAATTACATCAAATGATTGTCCCACGATCAATGTAACTATTGTGAACAAAAACCGTAATGTGGAGAGTAACAGAATTATTTCAAGTAAAACACAAAGTCACAGCGGTAGAGTTTCTGCCTCACAGCGCCGGAGACCCGGGTTCGATCCTGACTACGGGTGCTGTCTGTATGGAGTTTAGATTTTTTTTTTAGATTTAGAGATACAGCGCGGAAACAGGCCCTTCGGCCCACCGGGTCCGCGCCGCCCAGCGATCCCCGCACATTAACACTATCCTACACACACTAGGGACAATTGTTACATTTGCCCAGTCAATTAACCTACATACCTGTATGTCTTTGGATTGTGGGAGGAAACCGAAGATCTCGGAGAAAACCCACGCAAGTCACGGGGAGAACGTACAAACTCCGTACAGACGGCACCCGTAGTCAGGATCGAACCTAAGTCTCCGGCGCTGCATTCGCTGTAAGGCAGCAACTCTACCACTGTACCGAGTTTGTACGTTCTCCCCGTGACCTGCGTGAGTTTTCTCCGGGTGCTCCGGTTTCCTCCCACACTCCATAGAGATACAGGTTTGTAGGCTAATTGGCTTGGTAAAATTGTAAATTGTCCCGAGTGTGTGTAGGATAGTGTTAGTGTACGGGGATCGCTGGTCGGCGCCGACTAGGTGGGCCGAAGGGCCTGTTTCCGCGCTGTATCTCTAAACTAAACTAAACAAAGGGCAGGGGTGAGTTGGCAGGCCTGGCAGCAACTATGGAGCATCTCAGGGAGTTAGATAGAGCTCTAGAGGCTAGCGGAATCAAGGGATATGGGGAGAAGGCAGGCACGGGTTACTGAGTGTGGATGATCAGCCATGATCACAATGAATGGCGGTGCTGGCTCGAAGGGCCAAAGGGCCTCCTCCTGCACCTATTTTCTATGTTTCTACCACTTCTTGCCACAATCAATAAACAGCCCAACTACACACCCACATACACACATTTCTGCAGCCTCTTCATAAATCAATCCCAAATGATTTTAAAAAAGAGCCAGGCCACAATTTCAAGAATAATGGCTTGACCCAGACAACGTACAGATTTAGGCTGAAGAAGGGTCTCGACCTGAAACGTCACACATTCCTTCCCTCCAGAGACGCTGCCTGACCCGCTGAGTTACTCCAGCATTTTGTGTCCATCTTCGTTGTAAACCAGCATCTGTGCGACCTTCCTACACACACAAATTTAAGCATTCCCTGCCTCGAGGGTCAGTGTGTTTAATTATAGGTACAAATAAAGGAACAATGACATTTTTACTTGCAACAACTTAACAGGCCCACATAGATGAGTATATAATCAAAACCATTTCAATGGATGAGCACAGTAATACTAGTGCAAATTAAAAGCAACTAAAGACATAGTCCCTTGCCCTCACACACAAGGAACTGCTGATACTGCCCAACAAGAAAAAATACACAAAGTGCCGGAGTAACTCAGCAGGTCAGGCACCATCTCAGAATATGAAGAAGGGTTCATCCATGTCCTCCAGAGATGCTGCCTGCCTGAATAGATAATAGACCATAGGTGCAGGAGGAGGCCATTTGGCTCTTCGAGCCAGCACCGCCATTCAATGTGATCATGGCTGATCATTCTCAATCAGTACCCCGTTCCTGCCTTCTCCCCATACCCCCTGACTCCGCTATCCTTGAGAGCTCTATCGAGCTCTCTCTTGAATGCATTCAGAGTACTGGCCTCCACTGCCTTCTGAGGCAGAGAATTGCACAGATTTACAACTCTCTGACTGAAAAAGTTTTTCCTCATCTCCGTTCTAAATGGCCTACCCCTTATTCTTAAACTGTGGCCCCTGGTTCTGGACTCCCCCAAACATTGGGAACATGTTTCCTGCCTCTAACGTGTCCAACCCCTTAATAATCTTATACGTTTCGATAAGATCTCCTCTCATCCTTCTAAATTCCAGTGTATACAAGCCTAGTCGCTCCAGTCTTTCAACATATGATAGTCCCGCCATTCCGGGAATTAACCTAAGTGTTTCCTCATCTCCGTTCCATTGAGTTACACCAGCACTTTGTGCCGTTTTGCAGAGAGGTTCAGAGTTGCTGAGGTTAGTGTCACGTGGTGTTAAAGAGAAGCTATTCCTGAACTGGTGGGCGATGGTTTTCAGGCCCCTGCAGCTTCGCCCCGTGTGGGAGGAGCAGAATGAAAGCGTGGCCAGGGTGCCGAGGGTCATCGAGGGCACTGGTTGCCTTCTTGAGGCGGCCCCTCCTCCATATCCCTTCAGTGGAGGGGAGGTCAGTGCCCGTGATAAACAGGGCAGTCTGCCACTCTCTGGAATCTAGTTCGTAAATTCACTGGTTCATAATGTGGCGCAGCGGCAGAGTCAAGTCAAGTCAAGTTTATTTCTCACACACACATAAATGTGCAGTGAAATGAAAGATTACCCACAGTCCAACAACAAGAATAATAAAAGCAATAAAAGAGCAATAAAAAATAAGCAATAACACACACAATCAAACAGAAAGAGACATCCATCACAGTAAGTCTCCTCCAGTCACCTCCTCACTGTGATGGGTTGCCTTTTCTCTTCCCCTGCCGTATTCTCCCGCGGTCAGGCTGTTGAAGTTGCCATGTTCCAGGCCGCGCCGGACGGTGAAAGGTCCGCGGCGGGCCGACCCAAGCCCCGCGATCCGGGGCGGGCGAAGACGCCGCCGCTGCCGCTGCACGTCGGGGCAGTTGGGGCTCCCGACATTGAAGCCCCCGCCGGGCAGAGAAAATCCCGCGGCCTATTTCAGGCCGCGCCGGACGGTGAAAGGACCGCGGCGGGCCGACCCAAGCCCCGCGATTCGGGGCGGGCGAAGACGCTGCCGCTGCCGGAGCTCCCGATGTCGGCCCCCACCCAGGGGGCTGCGAGCCTCCACAGGCGAGTCCCAGCTGGAGGCCACCAGCTCCAGGTGCATGGCCGGTGGTAGGCCGCAGCGGGAACGGAGACACCACCCAGAACAAAGGGTCGCGTCTCCGTTCGGAAGAGACAATTCTCGCCAGGCGCAGAAGAGTTGCTGCCTTACAGCGAACGCAGCGCCGGAGACCCGGGTTCCATCCCCACTGCGGGTGCTGTCCGTACGTAGTTTGTACGTTCTCCCCGTGACCTGCGCGGGTTTTCTCCGTGATCTTCGGTTTCCCCCCAGACTCCAGAGACATGCGGCTGTGTAGGTTAATTGGTTGGTAAACGTAAAAAATTGTCCCTAGTGTGTGCGGGATAGTGTTAGTGTGCGGGGATCGCTGGTTGGTGCGGAACCGGTGGGCCGAAGGGCCTGTTTCTGCGCTGCATCTCGAAACTAAACGCTTTTCACTGCACCACGGTACACGTGGCAATAATCAAAACTGACCTAAACATGACAAATAATGTACCATAACCGTACAATTCCGATTCACTTCACCACCTTACAATATGAAATAGGAAAGCGGGAAATAGGAACGACTTCATTGAGCTTGAATAATTAGGCAACCATCCTTTAATTGCTGTGGAAACTACTCAAAATGATCGAGGGAAAGCACAAACCTCTTCACTGGAGTTTAGAAGGATGAGAGGGGATCTTATAGAAACGTATAGTATTATAAAAGGACTGGACAAGCTGGATGCAGGAAAAAATGTTCCCAATGTTGGGCGAGTCCAGAACCAGGGGACACAGTCTAAGAATAAAGGGGAGGCCATTTAAAACTGAGGTGAGAAAAACCTTTTTCACCCAGAGAGTTGTGAATTTGTGGAATTCTCTGCCACAGAAGGCAGTGGAAGCCAATTCACTGGATGAATTTAAAAGAGAGTTAGATAGAGCTCTAGAGGCTAGCGGAATCAAGGGATTATGGGGAGAAGGCAGGCACGGGTTACTGAGTGTTGATGATCAGCCATGATCACAATGAATGGCGGTGCTGGCTCGAAGGGCCAAAGGGCCTCCTCCTGCACCTATTTTCTATGTTTCTACCACTTCTTGCCACAATCAATAAACAGCTCAACTACACACCCACATACACACATTTCTGCAGCCTCTTCATAAATCAATCCCAAATGATTTTAAAAAAGAGCCAGGCCACAATTTCAAGAATAATGGCTTGACCCAGACAACGTACAGATTTAGGCTGAAGAAGGGTCTCGACCTGAAACGTCACACATTCCTTCCCTCCAGAGACGCTGCCTGACCCGCTGAGTTACTCCAGCATTTTGTGTCCATCTTCGTTGTAAACCAGCATCTGTGCGACCTTCCTACACACACAGATTTAAGCATTCCCTGCCTCGAGGGTCAGTGTGTTTAATTATAGGTACAAATAAAGGAACAATGACATTTTTACTTGCAACAACTTAACAGGCCCACATAGATGAGTATATAATCAAAACCATTTCAATGGATGAGCACAGTAATACTAGTGCAAATTAAAAGCAACTAAAGACATAGTCCCTTGCCCTCACACACAAGGAACTGCTGATACTGCCCAACAAGAAAAAATACACAAAGTGCCGGAGTAACTCAGCAGGTCAGGCACCATCTCAGAATATGAAGAAGGGTTCATCCATGTCCTCCAGAGATGCTGCCTGCCTGAATAGATAATAGACCATAGGTGCAGGAGGAGGCCATTCGGCTCTTCGAGCCAGCACCGCCATTCAATGTGATCATGGCTGATCATTCTCAATCAGTACCCCGTTCCTGCCTTCTCCCCATACCCCCTGACTCCGCTATCCTTAAGAGCTCTATCGAGCTCTCTCTTGAATGCATTCAGAGTACTGGCCTCCACTGCCTTCTGAGGCAGAGAATTGCACAGATTCACAACTCTCTGACTGAAAAAGTTTTTCCTCATCTCCGTTCTAAATGGCCTACCCCTTATTCTTAAACTGTGGCCCCTGGTTCTGGACTCCCCCAAACATTGGGAACATGTTTCCTGCCTCTAACGTGTCCAACCCCTTAATAATCTTATACGTTTCGATAAGATCTCCTCTCATCCTTCTAAATTCCAGTGTATACAAGCCTAGTCGCTCCAGTCTTTCAACATATGATAGTCCCGCCATTCCGGGAATTAACCTAAGTGTTTCCTCATCTCCGTTCCATTGAGTTACACCAGCACTTTGTGCCGTTTTGCAGAGAGGTTCAGAGTTGCTGAGGTTAGTGTCACGTGGTGTTAAAGAGAAGCTATTCCTGAACTGGTGGGCGATGGTTTTCAGGCCCCTGCAGCTTCGCCCCGTGTGGGAGGAGCAGAATGAAAGCGTGGCCAGGGTGCCGAGGGTCATCGAGGGCACTGGTTGCCTTCTTGAGGCGGCCCCTCCTCCATATCCCTTCAGTGGAGGGGAGGTCAGTGCCCGTGATAAACAGGGCAGTCTGCCACTCTCTGGAATCTAGTTCGTAAATTCACTGGTTCATAATGTGGCGCAGCGGCAGAGTCAAGTCAAGTCAAGTTTATTTCTCACACACACATAAATGTGCAGTGAAATGAAAGATTACCCACAGTCCAACAACAAGAATAATAAAAGCAATAAAAGAGCAATAAAAAATAAGCAATAACACACACAATCAAACAGAAAGAGACATCCATCACAGTAAGTCTCCTCCAGTCACCTCCTCACTGTGATGGGTTGCCTTTTCTCTTCCCCTGCCATATTCTCCCGCGGTCAGGCTGTTGAAGTTGCCACGTTCCAGGCCGCGCCGGACGGTGAAAGGTCCGCGGCGGGCCGACCCAAGCCCCGCGATCCGGGGCGGGCGAAGACGCCGCCGCTGCCGCTGCACGTCGGGGCAGTTGGGGCTCCCGACATTGAAGCCCCTGCCGGGCAGAGAAAATCCCGCGGCCTATTTCAGGCCGTGCCGGACGGTGAAAGGACCGCGGCGGGCCGACCCAAGCCCCGCGATTCGGGGCGGGCGAAGACGCTGCCGCTGCCGGAGCTCCCGATGTCGGCCCCCACCCAGGGGGCTGCGAGCCTCCACAGGCGAGTCCCAGCTGGAGGCCACCAGCTCCAGGTGCATGGCCGGTGGTAGGCCGCAGCGGGAACGGAGACACCACCCAGAACAAAGGGTCGCGTCTCCGTTCGGAAGAGACAATTCCCGCCAGGCGCAGAAGAGTTGCTGCCTTACAGCGAACGCAGCGCCGGAGACCCGGGTTCCATCCCCACTGCGGGTGCTGTCCGTACGTAGTTTGTACGTTCTCCCCGTGACCTGCGCGGGTTTTCTCCGTGATCTTCGGTTTCCCCCCAGACTCCAGAGACGTGCGGCTGTGTAGGTTAATTGGTTGGTAAACGTAAAAAATTGTCCCTAGTGTGTGCGGGATAGTGTTAGTGTGCGGGGATCGCTGGTTGGTGCGGAACCGGTGGGCCGAAGGGCCTGTTTCTGCGCTGCATCTCGAAACTAAACGCTTTTCACTGCACCTCGGTACACGTGGCAATAATCAAAACTGACCTAAACATGACAAATAATGTACCATAACCGTACAATTCCGATTCACTTCACCACCTTACAATATGAAATAGGAAAGCGGGAAATAGGAACGACTTCATTGAGCTTGAATAATTAGGCAACCATCCTTTAATTGCTGTGGAAACTACTCAAAATGATCGAGGGAAAGCACAAAACTCTTCACTGGAGTTTAGGAGGATGAGAGGGGATCTTATAGAAACGTATGGAATTATAAAAGGACTGGACAAGCTAGATGCAGGAAAAAATGTTCCCAATGTTGGGCGAGTCCAGAACCAGGGGCCCCACAGTCTAAGAATAAAGGGGAGGCCATTTAAAACTGAGGTGAGAAAAAACTTTTTCACCCAGAGAGTTGTGAATTTGTGGAATTCTCTGCCACAGAGGGCAGTGGAGGCCAATTCACTGGATGAATTTAAAAGAGAGTTAGATAGAGCTCGAGGGGGCTAGTGGAATCAAGGGATATGGAGGGAAGGCAGGCACGGGTTACTGATTGTGGATGATCAGCCGTGATCACAATGAATGGCGGTGCTGGCTCGAAGGGCCGAATGGCCTCCTCCTGCACCTATTTTCTATGTTTCTATGTTTCATTAAATAGACTAGAGATGTCATTCTTTGGTCCTCGGTGAGGTAATCCGACAAGTGGGACAGCTAGTTCCTCGATAATAAGTGTACTTTGGAGAAAATTAAAGGCCAACGGGGAAAATAAATGTAATTAAAAGCAAGCCACTGCCCTGGGCACTCGAAATGGCCAAAACTGAAGCAGAACAAAAGCATTTAATAAAATGCAATTATGAAGCTTAAGAAGATGCACTCCTTAAGCTCTCTAGTGATTAGACACAAAATGCTGGAATAGCTCAGCGGGTCAGACAGCATCTCGAGAGAGAAGGAATGGGTGACGTTTCGGATCGAGACCCTTCTTCAGACCTGACCCGAAACGTCGCCCATTCCTTCTCTCCCGAGATGCAGCCTGACCCGCTGAGTTACTCCAGCATTTTGTGTCTACCTTCGATTTAAACCAGCATCATCAGTTCTTCCCTGCTCTCTAGTGTTTAGTCATATTTCAGAGATGGTAAGTTGAACACTTAAAAGTGATTCTGTTGAACCAGTGGAGGATCGAATGGTATAGTATAGAACTTCTGAGTATAGAAGTTGGGAGGCCATGCTGCAGTTACATAAGACATTGGTGAGGACACGTTTAGAGTATTGTGTTCCGTTTTGGGCACCATGTTATAGGTAAGATATTGTCAAGCTGGATGGGATGCAGAGAAGATTTAAGAGTATGTCGCCAGGACTCGGGGGCCTGAGATGTAGGGAGAGGTTGAGCATCACCGTGCCGCCCCCAAAACGCGTTGGCATCCAGAGGGACCAAAATGCTCTTGAACATCAAACACAACATTGGCATGCAGGTACCACACACAGTTGGGAAATGAATACATCTATTGGCCAAGTATGTGCATATACAAGGAATGTGCCTTGGTGCTCCGCTCACAAATGACAACACAAACATACAGTTAACAATTAAGAATTAAAGCATAACCACATCAAAACAATAAGGATACACCATTACGGTCTAAACATGAGGGTGAAAATAAACCAGAGCAAAAAAGAGACTACAGACTTTGGTTATTGAGTAGATCGATCACTCGTGGGGAAAAAGGGTGTTTTTATGTCCGGCTGTGGCTGCTTTGACAGTCCGGAGTCGTCTTCCAGAGGGAAGTGCTTCAGAGAGTTTGTGGCCAGGGTGAGAGGGGGGTCAGAGATGATCTTGCCCGCTCGCTCCCTGGCCCTTGCAGTGTACAGTTCGTCAATGGGGGGAAGGTTGCAGCCAACAACCTTCTCAGCTGTGCAAACGATCCGTTGCAGCCTCCGGATGTCGTTCTCGGTGGCTGAGCCAAACCAGACCATGATGGAGAAGGTGAGGACGGACTCAATGATAGCAGTATAGAATTGGCCCATCTTGTAGTAAGGACATCTTACTACAGATACGTAGGGTCTTGCTTCAATTGCACGCCTGAGATTGGTCCCCCGTTTGATCTCCTTACCCGAGGGAGAGCAATAAAAGGTTGAATGAATTGATTCCTAGATCTGAAGGGTGGATGGATTGTTCTATTGTGAGGGACTGGGTCTCGAGAAAGAAGACAAGCAACGTATCTGGTCCGGAGGTCTGAAGAAGAGTCCCGACCCGAAACGCCACCAGTCCCTTTACTCCAGAGATGCTGCCTGCCCCCACTGAGTTACTCCAGCACTTTGTATCTATCTTCATTCCTAGAACAATTGTCTGTAATTTTTTTTAAGCTACGTTGCCCAGTCCTAGATGTTACAGCCCGTAGAAATGGCTTTTACACCAAATATTTGGTGGAATTCTCTGCCTCAGAAGGCAGTGGAGGCAAATTCTCTGAATGCATTCAAGAGAGAGCTAGATAGAGCTCTTAAGGATAGCGGAGTCGGGGGGTATGGGGAGAAGGCAGGAACGGGGTACTGATTGAGAATGATCAGCCATGATCACATTGAATGGCGGTGCTGGCTCGAAGGGCCGAATGGCCTCCTCCTGCACCTATTGTCTATTACATCCCTTATGATATCTTGAAAACGTCAATCACCCATAATTTGCTGCATTGTAAAATCAAATTGTTTAGTCAATTATTATAGTCAATGTCGAGTAGAATGAGTTCAAAGTGTTCGACAAATTCCAATGCCTTGGCTCAACAAAAAGATAGTTACAGAGCAAAAATCGAGAGACCCAAGACCACCACTGTGGAAGAGGGAACTGCAGATGCTGGTTTAAACCGAAGATAGATACAAAAAGCTCCAGAGCCCCGGGTTCCATCCTGACCACGGGCGCTGTCTGTACGGAGTTTGCACGTTCTCCCCAACATTTCTCCGGATGTTCCGGTTTCCTCCCACACTCCAAAGACTGTGCAGGTCTGTAGGTTTATTGGCTTCTGTAAATTGTCCCTAGTGTGTGTGTGTGTGTGTGTGTGTGTGTGTGTGTGTGTGTGTGTGTGTGTGTGTGTGTGTGTGTGTGTGTGTGTGTGTGTGTGTGTGTGTGTGTGTGCGTGTGGGATAGAACTAGTGAACGGGGTGGTCGTCGGTCGGCGTGGACTCGGTGGGCCGAAGGGCCCGTTTCTGCGCTGAATCTCACAACCAAACTAAAAAGCCCCTCCAAAATGTCCAGCAGCGGAAGGACCGTCGTAGAATGTGTTCCTCCCACACAAAACTGGGTGGCACGGTGGCGCAGCGGTAGAGTTGCTGCCTTACAGCGAATGCAGCGCCGGAGACTCAGGTTCGATCCTTAATTGACTGGGTAAATGTAAAAATTGTCCCTAGTGCGTGTAGGATAGTGTTAATGTGCGGGGATCGCTGGGCGTGGACTCGGTGGGCCGAAGGGCCTGTTTCCACGCTGTATCTCTAAAAAATCTAAATCTAAAACCGTCAGTGCTTCCACAGTCACGAGTGTAACGTGGGAAGTGAGGCGCACCAAGTTCCAACGAAGCAACGATGAACCAAATCACCCATTTGCGAGTAAGGTTGAGGGAACAATGGTGGCCAGGAAACTGGAACTATTGGCCCTGGTCTCAAGGGATATTGGGGGGGGGGGGGGTGGGGGGGGAAGCAGACGGAATCAAGGGATATGGGGAGAAAGCAGGAATGGGGTACTAATTTTGGATGATCAGCCATGATCGTATTGAATGGCTTTTTCTTCAATTGTGATCATGAAAATTCAGTATAATTTTACTTTTAAAAGCTTAAACCCTTTTTAGTTTTGACAGCAAAGCCGCATTTTGGATGGGAGGAAAGTTAAGGTGTTCAGTGGTACTAGGTGTTCCTGTACTCCAGCACCGGTTTTCTATGTTTCCTCCAAAGAATTTTCCACAGGATCTGACCGGGTGAATCCCAAAGATGGCACTTCAAGACTGCATTGTTCTCTCAGCAATGCACTGCAGTGTCAAGCAAGACTGGGGTTGCTCAAGACTCACTTAACGTTTGGGAACGATCAGCATTACTCAATTGAATCTCGAGGGATCTGGGCAACAAATTAGGGAATGTTCGTGTAACCATGATGTATTTGCTGTCCAGTGATGTTTTGACTTACTGCAGTTTGGCGTAACATCTCCGGAGTTTTGCATTTCCACAAAACATCGCCGCAGTTGCCAGGGAAAAGTTCCAGGCATGCTTACAATCGGAAATTAATGCATCATTCAATTAATGGCAGGACTACAGGCCTTCATGGTCAGGTCAATAACTCTGCGCCGGCAGCAGCTGGGACTTGAAAGTGGTGCCAAACCTGGCAACTCTTGTATGCTGGAGAAAACCTTTTCTCCATAGATGCTGCCTGACCCACTGAGTTACTCCAGCATTTCACGTCTATCTTTGGTGTGAACCAGCATCTGCACTTCCTTCTTACACAACTCCTGTATACAGTCTCGGTGTACTACTTCTATACACTTGCACGGTATCGGAGACACTTATCTAAGATGTATCTAGGTGCATATGTATAGTGATACGTGTAATAGACAATAGACCATAGGTGCAGGAGTTGGCCATTCGGCCCTTCGAGCCAGCACCGCCATTCAATGTGATCATGGCTGATCATTCTCAATCAGTACACCGTTCCTGCCTTCTCCCCATACCCCCTGACTCCGCTATCCTTAAGAGCTCTATCCAGCTCTCTCTTGAATGCATTCAGAGAATTGGCCTCCACTGCCTTCTGAGGCAGAGAATTCCACAGATTCACAACTCTCTGACTGAAAAAGCTTTTCCTCATCTCCGTTCTAAACGGCCGACCCCTTATTCTTAAACTGTGGCCCCTGGTTCTGGACTTCCCCAACACTGGGAACATGTTTCCTGCCTCTAACGTGTCCAACTCCTTAATAATCTTACATGTTTCAATAAGATCCCCTCAAATCCTTCTAAATTCCAGTGTATACAAGCCTAGTCGCTCCGGTCTTTCAACATACGACAGTCCCGCCATTCCGGGAATTAACCTAGTAAACCTACGCTGCACGCCCTCAATAGCAAGAATATCCTTCCTCAAATTTGGAGACCAAAACTGCACACAGTACCCCAGGTGCGGTCTCAATAGGACCCTGTACAACTGCAGAAGGACCTCTTTGCTCCTATACTCAACTCCTCTTGTTATGAGGAGTTAGCTGTATACAAAAATGAATCTCACTGGACCCTGCTACTAGGGTTGCCAACTGTCCCATATTAGCCGGGACATCCCGTATTATGGGCTAACTTGGTTGGTCCCGTACGGGACCGCCATTGTCCTCTTATTAGGCTCAGGCCGCGCTGTAGGCCCGGAGGCCCGGGCGCCTCGTAACGACCCGCACCCCGGACCCGAAACGTCACCCATTCCTTCTCCCCAGAGATGCTGCCTGTCCCGCTGAGTGACTCCAGCTTTTTGTGTCTACCTTCGATTTAAACCAGCATCTGCAGTTTTTTTCCTACACAACCCGCCTCCTGGCCTGGGCGGCCGCCATTGGTGGAGCGGGAACACGTGGCCGCTGGCTAGGTGAGATCACATGGGGCGCGGGGCGATGACGTCACCTTGTCCCTTATTTTGGAGTGAGATAGTTGGCACCCCTACTCGGTACATGTGACAAATATAGTACCACTGAATACCATAACGTTCCTCCCATCCAAAATGTGGCTTTGCTGTCAAAACTAAAAAGAGTTTAAAAGTAAAATTATACTGAATTTTCATGATCACAATTGAAGAAAAAGTCCAGTCTGCAAAGATCATAACGGTGTGAAACGAGCTGCCTGGGGAGGTAGTTGAGACATTTAAGAAGCATTTGGACAGGCACATGGATAGGACAGCTTTAGAGGGATATGGGCAGGTAGGACTAGTGAGGATGGACCATGTTGGTTGGTGTGGGCAAGTTGGGCCAAAGGGTCCGTTTCCACGCTGTACGACTCGATAAACTTTAGTTTAGTTTAAAGACACAGCGCAGAAACAGGCCCTTCGGCCCACCGAGTCCGCGCCGACCAGCGATCCCCACACATTAACACCATGCAACACACACTAGGGACAATTTTTACATTTACCAGGCCAATTAACCTACAAACCTGTACGTCTTTGGAGTGTGGGAGGAAACCGAAGATCTCGGAGATGGGCGACACGGTGGCGCAGCGGTAGAGTTGCTGCCTTACAGCGAATGCAGCGCCAAAGACTCAGGTTCGATCCTGACTACGGGCGCCGTCTTTACGGAGTTTGTACGTTCTCCCCGTGACCTGCGTGGGTTTTCCCCGAGATCTTCGGTTTCCTCCCACACTCCAAAAAAGTACAGGTTTGTAGGTTAATTGACTGGGCAAATGTAAAAATTGTCCCTAGTGTGTGTAGGATAGTGTTAATGTGTGGGGATCGCTGGGCGGCGCGGACCCGGTGGGCCGAAGGGCCTGTTTCCGCGCTGTATCTCTAAATCTAAAACTCTAAAAACCCACGCAGATCACGGGGAGAGCGTACAAACTCCGTACAGACAGCACCCGTAGTTGGGATCGAACCCTGATCTCCGGTGCTGTATTTGCTGTAAGGCAGCAACTCTACCGCTGCGCCACCGTGCCGCCTCCTATCCTTTTACTTCCTTTCCAAGATACCTGTATAGCTTTGCTGTCAAAATTAAAGAGACAGCAAGTTTTTAAATTTTTCAAAAGTAAAATTGTACTGTCCCTCAATGATCACAAATCAAGAAGCCCAGCCAGCAAAGATCATGACAATAGACAATAGACAATAGTCAATGGACAATAGGTGCAGGAGGAGGCCATTCGGCCCTTCGAGCCAGCACCACCATTCAATGTGATCATGGCTGATCATTCTCAATCAGTACCCCGTTCCTGCCTTCTCCCCGTACCCTATCGTTACAGTCAATTACAAAGCAGAAGCTGCAGGAGGAAGAAATCACACACAGGATTTTATTATGTAAAATACTCAATAACCACTGTGAGCTGATTTCAATTTACCGGTAGTGAGGGGAGGAACTGCAGATGCTGGTTTCAACCGAAGATAGACACAAAAAGCTGGAGAAACTCAGCGGGCCAGGCAGCACCTCTGGAAACATAGAAAAATAGGTGCAAGAGTCGGCCCTTCAAGCCAGCACCACTATGATCATGGCTGACCATCCAAAATCAGTACCCCGTTCCTGTTTTCTCCCCTTAACCCTTGACTCCGTTAGCCCTGAGAGCTACATCTAACTCTCTCCTGGAACCTTTTCTCTCTGGAGAAAAGGAATAGGTGACGTTGTGGGTCGGACCGAACACAAGCTGTTTTGGGCAATCATGCCATTCATGGAAACTAAGTGAATGTCTGGAGCTGTTGAGAAAATGCGCACTTAAACTACCGGTAATCAGCAAGTCTTTGCCTCTGATATGTGATCCGTGCTGCCATGGCACATTGCAAATGTGTAAAAAGGTGTCATCAGGCATAGATAGTCAGGACGCATTTTGTACTGCACAGCCCCTTCTATACAACTGATATACCTCAATAATAATCAGCAGACATCAACAACCCTGCGAAGTTTACCACAGGAACTGCACAAAGAAGGAACAGAGATTATTTTAGCGATACAGCGCGGAAACAGGCCCTTCGGCCCACCAGCTTGGTTGTAATCATGTATTGTCTTTCTAATGACAGGCTAGCACGCAACAAAAGCTTTCCACTGTACCTCGTGACAACAAACTAAAGTCAACTGAATGCTGGTCTTGACAGCAAGGCCACATCGTTAATGATTAAACAAAAAAAATGTGAAGGCAGTGTGATAACATCAAGGAAACGGCAATGGGAGACAGATTAATGTGTAACATGTCATTGTGTTGAGCATTCAGGATCTGAATGGTTGCTGGACTTAAGTACTTCTTTCCATGTGGTACTGGTTTGTTCATGAAGGGTGGGGCGTGAGAGGGAGTGGGAAATGGCATTGGAAACTGCAGTCAAACGGAAAATGATAAGGGGCAACAATCCAAGCCTTTTCTCCAAATGAATAACAACCCCATCTGTTAGTCTTCGGTGAACCAGCCAACAAAGAAACGACAAACCAAATAGTCCATTTTGGAATTGTCCCAGCTCTAGTTAGATAGAGCTCTAGGGGCTAGAGGAATCAATAGACAATAGGTGCAGGAGGAGGCCATTTGGCCCTTCGAGCCAGCACCGCCATTCACTGTGATCATGGCTGATCATCCACAATCAGTACCCCGTTCCTGCCTTATCCCCATATCCCTTGACTCCGCTATCTTTCAGAGCTCTATCTAACTCTCTCTTGAAAGCATCCAGAGAATTGGCCTCCACTGCCTTCTGAGGCAGTGAATTCCACAGATTCACAACTCTCCGAGTGAAAAAGTTTTTCCTCATCTCAGTTCTAAATGGCCTACCCCTTATTCTTAAACTGTGGCCCCTTGTTCTGGATCCTGACCTCGAGCACTGACTGTGTGGAGCCTCATGAATTTTAAACAAATGGATTATGTTGTCGGAGATGCAAGGAGCCGCAGATGCTGGAACCATGAGCAAAATGTCCCAGTGCCAGAGGAACCCTGAGTCAGACATGGGTGGCTCATAACAAGAGGAGTTGGGTATAGGAGCAAAGAGGTCCTTCTGCAGTGGTACAGGGCCCTAGTGAGACTGCACCTGTAGTACTGTGTGCAGTTTTGGTCTCCAAATTTCAGGAAGGATATTCTTGCTATTGAGGGCGTCAGGGTGTATGAACTGCTATGCACCGTCAGATTTAGAATTAGAGGGACAGCGCGGAAACAGGCCATTCGGCCCACCGAGTCTGCGCCGCCCAGCGATCCCCGCACATTAACACTATCCTACACACACTAGGGACAATTTTTACATTTACCCTGTCAATTAACCTACAAATCTGCACGTCTTTGGAGTGTGGGAGGAAACCGAAGATCTCGGAGAAAACCCACGCAGGTCACGGGGAGAACGTACAAACTCCGTACAGACGGCGCCCGTAGTCAGGATCGAACCTGAGTCTCCGGCGCTGCATTCGCTGTAAGGCAGCAACTCTACCGCTGCGCCACCGTGCCGCTTGAGAAAGGAAGGAACCGAGATGAATTTTAAAACGTAATTAGAAACGGTTAGAGATGGAGATAGAGATAGTGAACGCAGCGGCAGACAGGCGGGCGTGCAGAAAGGAGCTCAGCAACTTCAACAGACCAGAGACCACGCACAAATGTGACCTTTGCGACAGAGACTGCCACTCCCGCATTGGTCTCTTCAGCCACAAGCGACGCTGCTCTAGCCGAGGTGTGGAGCAAGCAGCCAACTAGGATGCATCACCCATGGTCGGCCATGACCACCCATGGCGGCACGGTGGCGCAGCGGTAGAGTTGCTGCCTTACAGCTAATGCAGCGCCGGAGATTCAGGTTCGATCCTGACTACGGGCGCCGTCCGTACGGAGTTTGTACGTTCTCCCCGTGACCTGCTTCGGTTTTCTCCGAGATCTTCGGTTTTCTCCCACACTCCAAAGACATACAGGTTTGTAGGTTAATTGGCTGGGCAAATGTAAAAATTGTCCCTGGTGTGTGTAGGATAGTGTTAATGTGCGGGGATCGCTGGTCGGCGCGGACCCGGTGGGCCGAAGGGCCTGTTTCCTCGCTGTATCTCTAAATCTAAAAATGACCAAGGGGGCCTAAGAAGAAGAAGTGAGATAGTAGAGCAGGGAACTTGGAAAGGGAGAAGCTAGGCAGCGAATCTGATTTTTGCCGAGCTTATGCTACAAAATATCAAAGCCGTTAAAACATCAGAAAACACAAATGCATACAAATATGCATAAATTGGCAAAATAAACTCTTCACATCCTGTGCAAATACTCCAAAGCATGCACAAAATAAATCAAGTCATTAAGTTGGATTCTCATTAATTCTCTCGCAGGTGATTACACATGTCGTGCTGCATCAGCCACAGATTAATGATTCTCGCCCAAGTACAAAGACCGTCAGTGTCAAGGGGAGGAAGTGCGGATGCTGGTTTATAGCGAAGACGACCTTCTACGAAGACCACCAGCTCAGTTCTTGCCCAAATCCCTGGCTTTCACTGCAGCTGAGCGGTAGGGGAAAGGTGTCTATGGAAGCCAAGCTTCTGGTCACCCTCTCAAATGACACTGTTTAGGAGGACCAATCCTTCGTGTTCAGGCCAGTGCTCGTACCTCAATCAGCATCACCAAAACTGATTCACCAGATGTCATTGCGTCAGTGCTTTTCAACATTTGCTGTGCACTATTTAGGTTTAGATTTATTATTGGCACATGTGGCCGCTGGACTTAACATCGCCAGCGCGGCTCGGCCGCGGGACGTTTCAGTGCCCGGTGCGGCTCGGCCGCTGGACTTAACATCGCCCGGTGCGGCTCGGCCGCGGTACGTTTCAGTGCCCGGTGCGGCTCGGCCGCGGGACGTTTCAGTGCCTGGTGCGGCTCGGCCGCGGGACGTTTCAGTGCCCGGCGCGGCTTGGCCGCTGGACTTAACATCGCCCGGTGCGGCTCGGCCACGGGACGTTTCGGTGCCCGGTGCGGCTCGGCCGCTGGACTTAACATCGCCCGGTGCGGCCGCGGGACGTTTCGGTGCCCAGGGCGGCTCGGCCGCGGGGCCTTGCGGGGGCTGTGCGTGTCGTTTGCCTCGGTAGGGGTCGAGCTGCCTGTCCGTGGGTGCGGGGGGAAGAGAGGGGAAGTTTTGTTGCCTCCATCACAGTGAGGGGGTGTTTGGAGTCACTGTGATGGATGTTTGTGTTGGGGTCGGGTGTCCTGTGTTCTTTTCTTTTTTGCTGTGTTTTGTGTGACTGCTGAAATTTCGTTCGGTGTAAAAAGCCGAGTGACAATAAAGTGTTGTTATGTTATGTTATGTTATGTCATGTTATGTACTTAGTGAGTAGGGTTGCCAACTGTCCCATATTAGCCAGGATATCTCCATATTTTGGGCTAAATTTGATTGTACCGTATGGGACCGCCCTTGTCTCGTATTCGGCTCGGGGAGGCGCTGTAGGCCCGGACATTGTAGGCCCGGACTCTGTAGGTCCGGGGGCGCAGTAGGCCCAGACACTGTAGGCCCGGACTCTGTAGGGCGGGGGGGCGCTGTAGGCCCAGACACTGTAGGTCCAGACTCTTTAGGTCCGGGGGCGCTGTAGGCCCAGACACTGTAGGCCCGGACACTGTAGGCCCAGACTCTGTAGGCCCGGACTCTGTAGGCCCGGACTCTGTAGGCCCGGACTCAGTAGGCCCGGACACTGTAGGCCCGGACACTGTAGGCCCGGACACTGTAGGCCCGGACACTGTAGGCCCGGACACTGTAGGCCCGGACACTGTAGGCCCGGAAACTGTAGGCCCAGAAACTGTAGGCCCAGAAACTGTAGGCCCGGGGCCGCTGTAGGCCCGGACAGTGTAGGCTAACAGAGTGTGTTTGGGGAGCGGGGCCGAGTGTGTTCGCCAAACGGAGGTTGCCGAGGAACCCGCCTCCCGGCCCGGGCGGCCACCATTGGTGGAACGGGAGCACGGGCGTTTACGTCACCGTTTGTCCCTTATTTGGGAGTGAGAAAGTTGGCAACCCTATTAGTGAGGTGCAGTTAAAAAAACTTTGTATGTACGAAGGAACTGTAGATGCGGGTTTATACCAAAGATAGATGCAACGTGCTGGAGTAACTCATTGGGTCAGGCAGCCTCTCTGGAGAAGAAAGACAGGTGACGTTGGGACCCTTCTTCAGACTGAATGCCTTGAGGAGATTTCGCAGTTCAAAGGGTTCCCTTCCGACCTGAAACATCGCCCGTCCTTGTTCTCCAGAGATGCTGCCGGACCCACTGACATACTCCAGCACTTTGTGAAAATAAGCTTTGTTTTGCATGCTACCCAAGCAGATCAGATACACCACTCATTAATATAATCAAGTCAAACTCACGTACAATAGAGAGAGCAAAGGGTGGCACGGTAGCGCAGCGGTAGAGTTGCTGCTTTACAGCGAATGCAGCGCCGGAGATTCAGGTTCGATCCTGACTACGGGTGCTGCACTGTAAGGAGTTTGTACGTTCTCCCCGTGACCTGCGTGGGTTTTCTCCGAGATCTTCGGTTTCCTCCCACACTCCAAAGACGTACAGGTATGTAGGTTAATTGGCTGGGTAAAATGTAAAAATTGTCCCTAGTGGGTGTAGGATAGTGTTAATGTACGGGGATCGCTGGGCGGCACGGACTTGGAGGGCCGAAAAGGCCTGTTTCCGGCTGTATATATATGATGATATGATATGATGATGGTGCAGAATACAGAGTGCAGAATACAGTTTACAGCAATGTAGCGCATCAGTTCCAGAGACACAATGTACAATTGAGCTCTACATAGAAAATAGGTGCAGGAGGAGGCCATTCGGCCAATCGAGCCAGCACTGCCATTCATTGTGATCATGGCTGATCGTCCACAATCAATAACCCCTGCCTGCCTTCTCCCCATATCCCTTGATTCCACTAGCCCCTAGAGCTCTATCTAACTCTCTCTTAAATCCATCCAGTGATTTGACCTCCACTGCCCTCTGTGGCAGAGAATTCCACAAATTCACAACTCTCTGGGTGATAAAGTTTTTTCTCATCTCAGTTTTAATTGGCCTCCCCTTTATTCTTAGACTGTGGCCCCTGGTTCTGGATTCCCCCAACATTGGGAACATTTGGTACATGTCCAGTCCTTTTGTAATTTTATATGTTTCTATAAGATCCCCTCTCATCCTTCCAATTTCGAGTGAATACAAGCTCAATCTTTCCAATTTTTCCTCATATGACAGACCTGCCATCCTGGTTCTGGACTCACCCAACATTGGGAACATTTTCCTGCATCTAGCTTGTCCAGCCCTTTTATAATTTTATCTGTTTCTATAAGATCCCCTCTCATCCTTCTAAACTCCAGTGTATACAAGCCTAGTCTTTTCAATCTTTCCTCATAAGACAGTCCCGCCATCCCAGGGATCAATCTCGTGAACCTACGCTGCACTGCCTCAATTACATGGATGTCCTTCCTCAAATTAGGAGACCAAAACTGTACACAATACTCCAGATGTGTACATTTCCCGTATCACAACAGTGACCATACTTACAAGTATTTTAGTAAAGCTCTCTAGGGGAACCTGAAAGGATTGTTAAAAATACTTTTTTAAAAAATGCAAAGTTGCTTTTTCTGGCAGTCTTGCAAAGTGAGAAGGGATTTAGAACTGAGATGAAGAAAAACTTTTTCAGTCAGAGAGTTGTAAATCTGTGGAATTCTCTGCCTCAGAAGGCAGTGGAGGCCAATTCTCTGAATGCATTCAAGGGAGAGCTAGACAGAGCTCTTAAGGATAGCGGAGTCAGGGGGTATGGGGAGAAGGCAGGAACGGGGTACTGATTGAGAATGATCAGCCATGATCACATTGAATGGCGGTGCTGGCTCGAAAGGCCGATTGGTCTCCTCCTGCACCTATTGTCTATTGATGAATCTGTTGGACTTTCATAAGTTAAGCCCTGGGAAGAGAAGTAGGCCATTCGGCCCATCTAGTCTACTCCACCATTCGATCATGGCTGATCCACCTTTCCCTTCCAATGCTTCGCCCCATAACCCCGGACACGCGTACTCTCATTCCTCTAGCCGATGCATTGGAAGCTCTCAGGTGTTATCTTGAGAAATTGGTTGTGCATCAACATCATCCTGCCTTAGGCAAAACGTACTGAAGAAAAAAACCAAAGATAACCCTTTCCCTGATTAGTTGGCTTCATCGGCATGGTAGGAACAGCGATTGCTTTCCATTCCAGAAGTATAATGCTACATCTGTTCAATTTTATTTCAATTGTTTCTCGTTCCCACGGAAATCACATCTTCCAGTCAAGAAAAGAAAAACAGATGTTGCAAGCCAAGGGAGAATACGAAAGTTAAGCTGCCAAATGCACTGAGAATTCACCCTAATACCTCAGTTCATCATTCAAAATTCAACACTGACCCCTATAAGAACTTGTTCCATATTGTTTAGATAATTGCACAAATTCACAGGGGAAGGCAACTAACCAGCTTC
Organism: Rhinoraja longicauda; assembly: GCF_053455715.1. Lineage (NCBI taxonomy): Eukaryota > Metazoa > Chordata > Chondrichthyes > Rajiformes > Arhynchobatidae > Rhinoraja > Rhinoraja longicauda. The sequence goes on along the minus strand of NC_135955.1, from coordinate 97,286,663 downwards.
CAGCTCCAGTAGAACAACATCGAAAATGTTCTTGCTGGGATCAGTCTCTCCCAGTTCTTTAGACTTATAGATGGGCACACTGCCAAATAAGTTGAAGCCAATAAGATTGTTTTCTGTAAACTATCAGCCAACTCAATTCGATTCAACCACAGGGGGAAGGCATTATTCATAATACTGTTACCGGAAGTAGCCAAAATCAGAATTCTCTCCCACTACTTGGGAAAGCAAAATTGATCATATTCTGACCATTGCTACATAAGTCAATAGTGCTTTATCCGTCACGTCTGCAACTGCACAGTGAAATTCATTTCGCTGAAATTACGGCCGCCATTTTTGGCGCCAGTATTCAAAGTCCCAAGTCCGTTCGGCCCACACAGTCGATGGTACTGGAGCAGTTCCCTCTCCTCTCCTCTCCTCTCCTCTCCTCGCCCGACACCTCACGCTGCCTCGGCAAGGCCAGCAGCATAATCAAGAACGAGTCGCACCCCGGCCACTCCCTCTTCTCCCCTCTCCCATCGGGCAAAAGGTACAGGTGTGAAAACGCACACCTCCAGATTCAGGGACAGCTTCTTCCCAGCTGTTATCAGGCAACTGAGCCATCCTACCGCAACCAGAGAGCGGTCCTGAACTGCTATCTACCTCATTGGTGACCCTCGGATCCTTGATCAGACTGTACTGACTTTATCTTGCACTAAACATTACTTACATTATTCCCTTTATCATTCATCTGTACACTGTGGACGGCTCGATTGTAATCCTGTACTGTGTTTCCGCTAACTGGTTAGCACACAACGAAAGCTTTTCACTGTACCTCGGTACACGTGACAATAAACAACACCTTACTGTATTTATGAGCATTATTAGACAATAGACAATAGGTGCAGGAGGAGGCCATTCGGCCCTTCGAGCCAGCACCGCCATTCAATGTGATCATGGCTGATCATTCTCAATCTGTAACTAATGTACAAAAGTCTAGTTTAGTTTAGTTGAGAGATACAGAGTGGAAACAGGTCCTTCAGCCCACTGAGTCCGTGCCGATCAGCCATCACCCCATACAGTAGCTCTATCCAACACACGAGGGACAATTTCCAATTTTTTTTAAACTGAAGCCAATTAACCAACAAACCTGTACGCCTTTGGAACTCCCAGTGAAAATCCATACTGTCACGGAACAAAAGTGCAAACTCCGTACAGACAGCACCTGTAGTCAGGATCGAACCCGGGTCTCTGGCGCTGTGAGGCAGCAACTCTACCTCTGCGCCACCGTGCCGCCCTAATTAAATTGAACACCCTCGTTGAATATATTGTTGCAGTGCGGTACGTGAAAAGCTTGTGTGCAGCAGCAAAACACGTAGCACGTAGACTCAGACAATACACGGAATATACACGGAGGGCCATGAAGGACGGCAGTGGAGCGGAAGAGCTGCTGCCACACAGCGCCAGAGACCCGGGTTCGATCCTGACCTCGGGACGCTGTCTGTGGAAATTTGTGCGTTCTCCCCGTGACCTGCGTGGGTTTTCTCCGGGTGCTCCGGTTCCCTGCCACACTCCAAAGTCATGCAGGTTGGTAGGTTAATTGGCTGGTTCTGCAAATTGTCTCCGGTGTGTCGGGCAGAACTAGTGTACGGGCGATCGCTGGTCAATAGACAATAGACAATAGACAATAGGTGCAGGAGGAGGCCATTCGGCCCTTCGAGCCAGCACCGCCATTCAATGTGATCATGGCTGATCATTCTCAATCAGTACCCCGTTCCTGCCTTCTCCCCATACCCCCTGACTCCGCTATCCTTAAGAGCTCTATCTAGCTCTCCCTTGAATGCATTCAGAGAATTGGCCTCCACTGCCTTCTGAGGCAGAGAATTCAACAGATTCACAACTCTCTGACTGAAAAAGTTTTTCCTCATCTCAGTTCTAAATGGCCTACCCCTTATTCTTAAACTGTGGCCCCTTGTTCTGGACTCCCCCAACATTGGGAACATGTTTCCTGCCTCTAACGTGTCCAACCCCTTAATAATCTTATACGTTTCGATAAGATCTCCTCTCATCCTTCTAAATTCCAGTGTGTACAAGCCTAGTCGCTCCAGTCTTTCAACCTACGATAGTCCCGCCATTCCGGGAATTAACCTAGTAAACCTACGCTGCACTCAGTGGACCGAAGGACCTGTCTCCACGCTGTATCTCCAAAGTAAACTAAAATAGACCTGGGGGGGGCTAAACAATGCAGCTTTGAGGTGCAACTTTGACGGTCGTAGAGGGAGAGTTGTTGTTACCCATCATCCGCACTCATTGAGATCGGCTCACGAGGAGGACAATGATCCAGTTGCAAAGGGAGATACAGAGGTGAACAATTGGGAGGGGATAATTGCAGGTCAATTTAAATCTGTGAGATTTATTGCAAACCTTTGAAACGTGGCCAACAATAATACATTGTAATTCACCGTACCTCTTGTTTTGACATGTCGTTGATGTCTGTTATTCTACCACATTGCTTTAAGTCATTTGAATGATTCAATAGTAACTGATCTGTTCAGACATGACCAGATTATTGATGTACTGTGAGTTAATAGTTGCTTCAAGCCAACATTTGAACTTCTACCTTTCGCATGCACGAACCTCGCTTACGTTACTGCGGCTTGTCGTTAAGCGGCTACACATTGCTGGTGCGAGCATGAGTGTTAGGAGCAGTATCAGGCCATTCGGCCCATCAATCATGGCTGAACAATCTCTCCTTCCTAACCCCATAATCCCTGACACCCGTACTAGAATAATAGAATCTATCTATCTCTGCCGTAAAAAATATCCACTGACTTGGCCTCCTCAGCCTTCTGTGGCAAAGAATTCCACATTGGCTATCACCCCCCCGGATAAAATCAGCAGCTTATAACCATCTATATACTAAAACTCTTGTTTGTTTGTTTGTTCCTGAACTACAGCCAGGGAGGGGGGGAGAGGGGAGGGGGAAGAGGGGAGGGGGTTAGGGGGGAGGGAGGGAGGAGGGGGGGATAAGGGGGGTTGAGGGGGATGGGGAAGGGAAGGGAAGGGAGGGGAGTGGAGGGATGGGGGGGATAAGGGGGGTTGAGGGGGATGGAGTAGGGGGAGGGGAGGGGAAGGGGGGAGGGGGAGAAGGGGAGAGGGGGAGGGGAGGGGAAGGGGGGAGGGGGAGAAGGGGAGAGGGGGAGGGGAGGGGAAGGGGGGAGGGGGAGAAGGGGAGAGGGGAAGGGGAGGGGGAGTGGGGGGGGAGAGGGTGCTGCACCAATGCAGGAGAGGTTTGGGCCCAACGGGTCCACTTGGTCTAGTGTTCAATATATTCAGGACTTTGAGCGAATTTCACAGCAAGATATGATGCATGGATTCAAATGCTGAGCCTCATTTGCAATACTTCCCTCAACCGACAAGGTTCAGCTTTGTTGTAACATGGACCATCTTTATTTAAAGATTTTGGAGAAGGCTCTGCACCTAAAAGTCAGGGGCAGCACGGTGGTGTGGCGGTAGCGTTGCTGCCTTACAGCACCAGAGGCCCGGGTTCGATCCTGACTACGGGTGCTGTCTGTACAGAGTTTCTGCATTCTCCCCCGATCTACCTTTCCCTCTCAACCCAATCCTCCTAAAGAAAATATAAACTAATGGAAAGCCATGACATTGTCAGGTCTTACCTTTCATTCTGCTAAATGAGGAGCTCAAAATGGCACCAAAACATGGCACCTCTAGCATGTGGAGATATTAGGGTTGCCAACTGACCTGTATTAGTCGGGACATCCTGTATATGGGCTAATTTGGTTTGTCCCGTATGGGACTGCCCTTGTCCCATATTAGGCCCGGGGGACGCTTTAGGCCCGGGGGACGCTGTAGGTCCGGACACTGTAGGCCCGGACACTGTAGGCCCGGACACTGTAGGCCCGGACACTGTAGGCCCGGACACTGTAGGCCCAGACACTGTAGGCCCGGACACTGTAGGCCCGGACACTGTAGGGCCGGACACTGTAGGCCCGGACACTGTAGGCCCGGACACTGTAGGCCCGGACACTGTAGGCCCGGACACTGTAGGCCCGGACACTGTAGGCCCGGACACTGTAGGCCCGGGCGCTGCCTCTCGGAGGTTGCATAGCAACCCGCCTCCCGGCCTGGGTGGCCGCCATTGGTGGAGCGGGAGCTCGTGGCCGCTGGCTGGGTGAGGTAACGTGGGGCACGGGGCAGTGACGTCACCTTTTGTCTCTTATTTGGGAGTGAGAAAGTTGGCAACCCTCGGCAATACTCTACCGGACTGTTGGCAAGATAAAGAATTCACTGTGTTAGCACTTCGCACATGTGACAATAAAAGCACCATTGAAACATCGAGTTGTTTCTCCCACAAAATTACTGCACTCCCAGCAAAATCGCCTCTCCAAAACCCCTTGAGATCAGCTTCACAACACAATCTCATGCAATGTAGAGCTCTACTTCAAATGCACAACACGCCCAAAATCCATGTTTACTTATCCCTTAGGTGCAACCTTCCTCTTTGCACCTCCAGGCCTATAGCCACCTGGCTGCCTTCTCCCTGCTAGTTTGCCAGCTATCGTCAAACCAGCTGAGCACCTTCCTCCAACGATTGCGTCAATCCCGACGGCGTTTTCTAAAGGTGGGGCCTGGTTCACGGGGCGACGAGAAAGCTAAACCTTGACCTGATCCTGCATGGAATCACATCGCCAGTCTCTCAGCACAGACAGGGCTACTCAAGTCCTTCACAGGATCAATGCAAGCGGACCTCCAAAGAAGACAGACACAAAATGCTGGAGTAACTCAGCGGGACAGACAGGCAGCATCTCTGGAGAGAAGGAATGGGTGACGTTTTGGGTCGAGACCATTTCTGGGCTTAAAGAAGGGTCTCGACCCGAAACGTCACCCATTGAGTCTGAAGACGGGTCTCGACCCGGAAGGACTAAAAGGAAGCATGCAGGTACAGCAGGCAGTGAAGAAAGCCAATGGAATGTTGGCCTTCATAACAAGAGGAGTTGAGTATAGGAGCAAAGAGGTCCTTCTGCAGTTGTACAGGGCCCTAGTGAGACCGCACCTGGAGTACAGTGTGCAGCTTTGGTCTCCAAATTTGAGGAAGGATATTCTATTGAGGGCGTGCAGCGTAGGTTTACTAGGTTAATTCCTGGAATGGCGGGACTGTCATATGTTGAAAGACTGGAGCGACAAGGCTTGTATACACTGGAATTTAGAAGAATGAGAGGAGATCTTATCGAAACGTATAAGATTATTAAGGGGTTGGACACGTTAGAGGCAGGAAACATGTTCCCAATGTTGGGGGAGTCCAGAACCAGGGGCCACAGTTTAAGAATAAGGGGTAGGCCATTTAGAACTGAGATGAGGAAAAACTTTTTCAGTCAGAGAGTTGTGAATCTGTGGAATTCTCTGCCTCAGAAGGAAGTGGGGGCCAATTCTCTGAATGCATTCAAGAGAGAGCTAGATAGAGCTCTTAAGGATAGCGGAGTCAGAGGGTATGGGGAGAAGGCAGGAACGGGGTACTGATTGAGAATGATCAGCCATGATCACATTGAATGGCGGTGCTGGCTCGAAGGGCTGAATGGCCTCCTCCTGCACCTATTGTCTATTGTCCATTGGAACGTCACCCATTCCTTCTATCCCGAGATGCTGCCTGTCCCGCCGAGTTACTTCAGCTTTTTGTGTCTATCGTTGGTTTAAACCAGCATCTGCAGTTCCTTCCTACAAACCTCCACAGAAAATAGACGCAAAATGGTGGAGTAACTCAGCCGGTCGGGCGAAACCGCTGGAGAAAATGAGCAGGTGGTGTTTTTCGGGTCAGAACCCTTCCTCAGAAGCCAATCGAGCTCCAACGGCCAGCTTCATCGCACCTGATCTGCTTGACCTGCTGAGTGACTTTACATTAGGCTTTGGGGATACAGCTTGGAAACTGGCCCTTCGGCCCACCGAGTGAGTCTGGGCCGACCAGCGATCAAACCACACACTAGAACTGTCCGACACACTAGCAGACAAGTTACAAATTACGATATATGGGATGAAAGTTTACAACATATACATCAATGTTCATTGAATACTAGACATTCCTTAATACAATTTAAAATAATACATAGATTACATTATTCGAAGACGAAATTAAATAGGATTTTTCCTAGTATCTCTCCTATGTGTGATAAATGTCAATTTCAAGAAGCTAATTTAACTCATATTTTCGTAACTTGTATAAAAATGCAAAACTTCTGGTTGGAGATTTTTAAAATAGTTTCTAAAGTTATTAATAAAAAATTAGATATGGACCCAAAATGAATTATATTAGGATTATCAGAACATACTACAAATTTTACAGTAAGTCAGGTACATTTTCTTGATTACAGTCTAATAACTGCGAAAAAACTAATACTAAAATTTTGGAAAAAACCAATAACCCCCACAATTAAAATGTGGACTATGGAAATGACAGAGACCCTGCATTTGGAAAAAATAAGGTTTGCCTTAATCAACAAACCTGAGTTATTTTTAAAAATATGGTCTCCATTTATTGAATTTTTAGAAAAGTAAATGGGTTTGGCACAGGACTAAAATAAAAAACATAAAAATTTAAATAAAAAGTTGAAACTTGAGTTGGGGGTTGGATGTACAGCTGTGGTTTTTGTCTCCCAGATCTACTCCTGTTAATTTTTATTGTTAGATCCTTTTTTTTTTTTTTTAACCCTCTTACTCTCTCTTCCCAAGTTTATAGTTTTATATTTTTATTTTTACTTTCTCTCTTCAAAAATTTAAAAATTGAAGCTATGTAAGAACTTTGTAACAAATGTGTTTTTTTTTATTTCGATTTGTACATATGCTTTTAATAAATAAATTTAAAAAAATTTAAAAAATTTAAAAATTACAATTTACGGAAGCCAATTAACCTACAAACCTGTACGTCTTTGGAATGTGGGAGGAAACCAGAGCACCCGCGGAAAACCCACGCAGGTCACGGGGAGAACGGACAAACTCCGTACAGACAGCACCCGTAGTCGGGATCGAACCCGTGTCTCTGGCGCCGTAAGGCAGCAACTCTACCGCTGCGCCACTATGCTTCCAATATTTTCTGTTTTTCCGCTTGAAAAGACAGACACTAGCAACAGACCTTGCAATAATTCACCACCGAGGTAGTTACAGTAAACATGCAGCAGGCATCTATGAGCTGTTGTGTGATCCGTGCTGACACTTCCATTCTACTGCTAATTAGGCCATGTCTCACCGCAACTCACCTGGTGACAACACCCCAGCCAAACCCACTTGTAATCCTTAGACTTCAACTGACGCAGAACACCATAACATGGCATTAAAAACAGGAGTAACATCAGCAGAGTTCAATCCTGTTCAGCAGTGGTGCTGCGGTAGAATTGCTGCCTTACAATAGACAATAGACAATAGGTGCAGGAGGAGGCTATTCGGCCCTTCGAGCCAGCACCGCCATTCAATGTGATCATGGCTGATCATTCTCAATCAGTACCCCGTTCCTGCCTTCTCCCCGTACCCCCTGACTCCGCTATCCTTAAGAGCTCTATCTAGCTCTCTCTTGAATGCATTCAGAGAATTGGCCTCCACTGCCTTCTGAGGCAGAGAATTCCACAGATTCACAACTCTCTGACTGAAAAAGTTTTTCCTCATCTCAGTTCCAAATGGCCTACCCCTTATTCTTAAACTGTGGCCCCTTGTTCTGGACTCCCCCAACATTGGGAACATGTTTCCTGCCTCTAACGTGTCCAACCCTTCAATAATCTTATACGTTTCGATAAGATCTCCTCTCATCTGACTTGTCTGTACGTTCTCCCCGTGACCTACGTGGGTTTTCTCCGGGGTCTTCGGTTTACTCCCACACTCCAAAGAAGTGCAGGTTTGTCGGTTACTTGGTTTTTGTAAAACTGTAAATTGACCCCAGTCTGTGTAGGATAGTGCTAATGTGTGGGGATCGCTGGTCGGCACAGACTTGGTAGGCCGAAGGGCCTGTTTCCACGCTGTATCTCTAAACTAAACAGGGCTCATACATAGGCGATGTAATAACTATCTACCTTATTGGAGACCCTCGGACTATCTTTATTCGGACTTTACCTCGCACTAAATGTTATTCCCTTTGTCAAAAAAGTCTGAAGAAGAGTCTTGACTGGAAATCTATTCCTTTTCTCCGTAGATGCTCCTGACGTGATGAGTTACTCCAGCATTTGTGCCTTTCTTTGGTGTAAACCAGCATCTACAGTTCCTTCTTATCCTTCTACTACAGTACATGTTCCCTTTATCATGTATCTGTACACTGTGAACGGCTCGATTGTAATCGTGAATGGTCTTTCCACTGACTGGTTAATACGCAACAAAACCTTTTCACTGTACTTCAGTGCAGGTGGCAATACACTAAACTACACCGATCAGCCAAAACATTACGACCACTGACAGGTGAAGTGAATAATATTGATTGTCTTGTTACAATGACACTTGTCAAGGGGTGGGATATATTAGGCAGCAAGCGAACAGTTGAAGTTGATGTGTTGGATGCAGGAGAAATGGGCAGGAGTAAAGACCTGAGCGACTTTGACAAGCGCCAAATTGTTATGGGCAAGTTGGAATGAAGGCCCTGTATCACACTATGACTATGACCTGGAATGTTAGTAATAGATTCCCTACCAGCACCCGACTGAAAGCAGCAAACAGCACGAGGAACTTATCGCAAGGTCTTCCAGACCTTGCGCCTGAAGACAGACCACAAACGCTGAGAAATGCAGGAAATAATTCATCTGCAGACTTGATTAAAACACATTCAATCCCAAACTTCTTGCATAAGGAGCTGGGATGCTGGAGTCTTTTATATCCCCTCGCCAACGTTTGGCCACGGGATGTAAATGTTACCTGCAAGGTCAACCTTCATCCCCCAACCTGAACACTTGCTTGACATAAAATGCTGAAGTAACTCAGCGGGTCAGGCAGCATTAGGGGTTGCCAACATTCTCACTTCCAAATAAGGGACAAAAGGTGACGTCACCGCCCCGCGCCCCACATGACCTCACCCAGACAGCGGCCACGTGCTCCCGCTCCACCAACGGCGGCCGCCCGGGCTAGGAAGTGGGTTGCTACACAACCTCTGTTAGGTGATGCCTGGACCTACACTTTCCGGGAATACAGCGGCCCCCGGGCTACAGTGTCCGGGCCTACAGTGTCCGGGCCTACAGTGTCCGGGCCTACAGTGTCCGGGCCTACAGTGTCCGGGCCTACAGTGTCCGGGCCTACAGTGTCCGGGCCTACAGTGTCCGGGCCTACAGTGTCCGGGCCTACAGTGTCCGGGCCTACAGTGTCCGGGTCTACAGTGTCCGGGCCTACAGTGTCCGGGCCTACAGTGTCCGGGCCTACAGTGTCCGGGCCTACAGTGTCCGGGCCTACAGTGTCCGGATCTACAGTCCGGGCCTACAGTGTCTCCCGGGCCTAATATGAGACAAGCGTGGTCCCGTACAGGACAAACCAATTTCACCCAATATACGGGATGTCCCGGCTAATACGGTTGGCAACCCTAGGCAGCAAAATCATAGAGTCACACAGCGTGAGTTACTCCAGCATTTTGTGATACCTTCACCGAGTTAGTCCAGCATTTTGTCTCTATCTTCAGTGTAAACCAGCATCTGCAGTTCCTTCCTACACACTAAGCCTTTCCAGCAGGCGTTTAAGAGGCAACTCATGGAACAAAACTGAGTAAAAATAGGAGTTTTCCTTCCCCTGAGGACATGCATGAAAAGATGTAGGAAATAATGTTCCCAATGTTGGGGCAGTCCAGAACTAGGGGTCACAGTTTAAGATTAAGGGGTAGGCCATTTAGGATTGAGATGAGGAAAAACCTTTTTCACCCAGAGAGTTGTGAGTCTGTGGAATTCTCTGCCACAGAAGGCAGTGGAGGCCGATTCATTAGATGTTTTCAAGAGAGAGTTCGATTTAGCTCTTAGGACTAATGCAATCAAGGGATATGGGGGAAAAGCAGGAACGGGGCACTGATTGTGGATGATCAGCCATGATCATATTGAATGGCGGTGCTGGCTCGAAGGGCCGAATGGCCTCCTCCTGCACCTATTTTCTATGTTTCTATGCGAGCCAAATGCTTTTTACAAGACTAGGATGGCATAGAACAAGTGCGAACGGATGTTCAACGGTTGGTGGGCCAAAGGGCCTGTGTCCAGGATGCAACTCTAAAACAAAAATGCTCATTTCACTCAGTTGGCTAATGGGATGCACCAAAGACAGACACAAAAAGCTGGAGTACCTCTGCTGGAGTAACTGGAGTAACTCAGCGGGTCAGGCAGCAACTCTGGTGAGAAGGAATGGGTGACGTTATGGGCTTGTATACACTGGAATTTAGAAGGATGAGAGGGGATCTTATTGAAACATATAAGATTATTAAGGGGTTGGACACGTTAGAGGCAGGAAACATGTTCCCAATGTTGGGGGAGTCCAGAACAAGGGGCCACAGTTTAAGAATAAGGGGTAGGCCATTGAGAACGGAGATGAGGAAAAACCTTTTCAGTCAGAGAGATGTAAATCTGTGGAATTCTCTGCCTCAGAAGGCAGTGGAGGCCAATTCCCTGAGTGCTTTCAAGAGAGAGTTAGATAGAGCTGTTAAGGATAGCGGAGTCAGGGGGTATGGGGAGAAGGCAGGAACGGGGTACTGATTGAGAATGATCAGCCATGAGCACATTGAATGGTGGTGCTGGCTCGAAGGGCCGAATGGCCTACTCCTGCACCTATTGTCTATTGTCGGACAGGGATAAGACGGTTAGCCAGTAAAAGACAAAACTAAAAGCAAATTTTATACCCAAATAAACCTGCACGGATTACCTATTTAGAATAAAATGGCAGTGATCCAAAACTGACACTGGAAAACAAACAGCCTACTAACATATGGAGACACAAGGAACTGCCGGTGCTGTTTAGTTTCATGGAGAGATCCAGCGCGGAAACAGGCCCTTCAGCCCAACGTGTCTGCACCGACCAGCGATCCCCGCACACTAAACCTATCCTGCACACACTGGGGACAACTTACATTTACACCAAGCCAATTAACCTACAAACCTGCACGTCTTTGGAGTGATGGAGGAAACCGAAGATCTCGGAGAAAACCCACGCAGGTCACGGGGAGAACGTACAAACTCCGTACAGACGGCGCCCGTAGTCGGGATCGAACCAGGGTCTCTGGTGCTGCAAGGCATCAACTCTACTGCTACTGCGTTGGTTTACAGGGGGGGGGGGGGGAAATGAGCGGGTCAGGCAGCGTCTCTGGAGAACATGGATAGGATGCTATCATGTCGTCCAGGGACGTTACCTTAATAGCCTAGTTACGCCAGCACTTTGTAATCTTCTGCCACACTGTTTTAGATAAACCTCCAGTCCCCACCCTTCCCACCACAACGCAACCACCTCTGCTAACCACGGTCCTAATATCTATTCCTTTGGCTGCTGGTGTTCACTTTCTTCTTCTGTTAATCTCCCCACAAAATGCCTTGGAACATTTCCTTCTGCAGTCAAAGAAATAACCTTGCATTCATCATATAACCAACATAACAAAAAGTCGCAAGATGCTCTGGCCTCCTTTTCTATTGACATTAAATACCACTCATTATCCTTCCCCATTTTTGTCTGCTTAGTTTAGTTTCGTTTAAAGATACAGCGCAGAAATAGGTCCTTTGGCCCACCGAGTCCGAGCCGACCAGCGATCCCGTACACTAGCACTATCCCATACACACACACACTAGGGACGATTTACAATTTAATACAAGCCAATTAACCTGCACGTCTTTGGAGTGTGCGAGGAAACCGGAGCACCCGGAGAAAACCCACGCAGGTCACGGGGAGAACGTGCAAACTCCGTACAGACAGCACCCGTAGTCAGTATAAGAAAATAACTGCAGATGCTGGTACAAATCGAAGGTATTCATTCACAAAATTCTGGAGTAACTCAGCAGGTCAGGCAGCATCTCAGGAGAGGAGGAATGGGTGACGTTTTGGGTCGAGACCCTTCTTCAGACTGATGTCAGGGGGGCGGGACAAAGGAAGATAGAGGGAGAACTGGGAAGGAGGAGGGGAAGAGAGGGACAGAGGAACTATCTAAAGTTGGAGAAGTCGATGTTCATACCGCTGGGCTGCAAGCTGCCCAAGCGAAATATGAGGTGCTGTTCCTCCAATTTGCAGTGGGCCTCACTATTGCACTGGAGGAGGCCCATGACAGAAAGGTCAGACTGGGAGTGGGAGGGGGAGTTGAAGTGCTCGGCCACCGGGAGATCAGTTTGGTCAATGCGGACCGAGCGCAGGTGTTGAGCGAAACAATCGCCGAGCCTGCGCTTGGTTTCGCCGATGTAAATAAGTTGACATCTGGAGCAGCGGATGCAATAGATGAGGTTGGAGGAGGTGCAGGTGATCCGTAGTCAGGATGGAACCCGGGTCTCTGGCACTGTGAGGCAGCAACTCTACCGCTGCGCCACCGCTTCTGGAGGACATGATAGGAGCCTATTCATGTGGGCCCGTTCCTCTCACAGTTTAATCAATGACTTTAGCTGCGTTGTATTCATAGAGTTAAAGAGGCTCGTGTGGCTTGAGAAGTGTCAGAGTCACCCAGCACGGAAATGGCACAACTCTTCCATGCTGACCAGGATGCCCCTTGTAAGCAATCCCATTGGCCCGCATTCAGCATGGCACCCATTTTAGCCTCCCCACATTGCATCCAAAACTGCGACTCAAAGTCGCAGAGTTGCTAACTTACAGCACCGACTACGGGTTCTGTCTGCACGGAGTTTGTGCGTTCTTCCCGTGAACTGCGTGGGTTTTCTCCGGGTGCTCCGGTTTCCTCCCACACTCCAAAGACGCACAGGTTTGTCGGGTTAATTGGCTTCTGTAAGTTGTTCCCAGTGGGTGTGTGCAGGATAGTGTTAATGTGCGGGGATCGCTGGTCTGTGCGGACTCGGTGGGCCGAAGGGCTTGTTTCCGTGCTGTATCTTTAAACTAAACAAAAAAACGACGCACAAGTCTGGATCCAGAACTGTCCATTTGACTTTCCAGTTCATTCCACAGATACTGGCTGACCTGCAGTTCTCCTGTCAGTTTTGCACGACATAGCAGACATGTGTTTTAAAAACATCTCCACTCAGACAGATGTGGATGAAAGGGGAATGAATGAAATCTCCTGAAGATGGCTGGAAACACATCTAAACACATTTGGGCAGCACGGGGGCGCAGCGGTAGAGTTGCTGCCTTACAGCGAATGCAGCGCCGGAGACCCGGGTTCGATCCCGACTCCTGGTTTGTACGGAGTTTGTACGTTCTCCCCGTGACCTGCGTGGGTTTTCTCCGGATGCTCTGGTTTCCTCCCACACTCCAAAGACGTACAGGTATGTAAGTTAATTGGCTGGGCAAATGTAAAAATTGTCCCGAGTGTGTGTAGGATGGTGTTAATGTGCGGGGATCGCTGGTCGGTGCGGACCCAGTGGGCCGAAAGGGCCTGTTTCCGCGCTGTATCTCTAAACTAAACTAAACCTGCCAGATGAACTTCAGCATAAGCAGTGACTTTATTTGGCAAAGGATTGTGCAGGCAATTAAAGTCTTTCCCAAAATAAAACAAAGATAAGAGTTTGCCTAATTAGAAGTGTTTACACATGGACATTGATAGGTGGAAATCTCGAAAAGGACACAGAAGCATGTGAGCGATGGGGAAAGATGGAAGATGGGATAAAACTAGTTGCAATATTGGCACCAGTGGAGAATGGCAGCTTCTAATTATTTCAACATTGAAAGTAAAATAACAGACACGTGCAAAATCATCCATCAGACCCTGTCTTTGGCTGAATTTATGTGGAAAATCAAAAATATATAAAACGCATCATTTTGGTTTCTGCAACTTGCAAGTTTTTTCGTTTTAATTTCGTTTCGAGATATAGAATGGTAACAGGCCCTTCAGCCCACCGAGCCTACACCCACCAAAACATATTTCTACTCCCTAGCGTTTGAGGCTCATTGAGGAGGCGCTGTGAACTGTTTGCGTGCTACTGTATGTTTTCATTTTTTTTTCTATTGGAACCTAATCAAATGTGCAGCACTTTGGTCAACGTGGGTTGTTTTTAAATGTGCTATACAAATAAAATTGACTTGACTTGACTTGACTTGACCAGCAATCACCCGGGCACTAGCTCTATCCTGCACACGAGGGAGAATTTACAGAAGCCAATTATCCTACAAACCTGCACGTCTTTGGAATGGGTTTCAAGAGAGAGTTAGATTTAGCTCTTAGGGTTAAAGGAATCAAGGGATATGGGGAGAGGGCACGGTGGCGCAGCGGTAGAGTTGCTGCCTTACAGCGAATGCAGTGCCAGAGACTCAGGTTCGATCCTGACCACGGGCGGCGTCTGTACGGAGTTCGTACGTTCTCCCCGTGACCTGCGTGGGTTTCCTCCGAGACCTTCGGTTTCCTCCCACACTCCAAGGACGTGCAGGTACGTAGGTTAATTGGCTTGGTAAATGTAAAAATTGTCTGTAGGTATAGGATAGTGTTAACAAGGTATAGGATAGTGCGGGGATCGCACATAAATATGGGGGTTAATATAATTGTTAATGTAAACGGAGATGAACTTCTCAGCAAAAAGGCACAAAGTGCTGGTGCAATTCAATGGAACGGAGATGAGGAAAAACATTTTCAGTCAGAGAGTTGTGAATCTGTGGAATTCTCTGCTTCAGAAGGCAGTGGAGGCCAATTCTCTGAATGCATTCAAGAGAGAGCTGGGTAGAGCTCTTAAGGATAGCGGAGTCAGGGGGTATGGGGAGAAGGCAGGAACGGGGTACTGATTGAGAATGATCAGCCGTGATCACATTGAATGGCGGTGCTGGCTCGAAGGGCCGAATGGCCTCCTCCTGCACCTATTGTCTATTGTCTATTGAAACCGGAGCACCAGGGGGGAAAACCCACACTGTCACGGGGAGAACGTACAAACTGCGTACAGACAGCACCCGTAGTCGGGATGGAACCCGGGTGTCTCTGGCGCTGTGAGGCAGCAACTCTACCGCCGCGCCACCGTGCTGCCCCGAATAATCGGCCACACATGGGAATGTACACAGTGCGTGCTATTTTCTTGCCCCGCACACCGACACCCCCTCCAAATGTTTCAAGGTCAACTCAATCAATCCTTCCTTTCAATTAGCTCAGTCCCCTTTTCCCCCTTATGGAATAGCAACAGGCCATGCTGACATAGTTGAGATCAGGAGGCCAAATGGCAGCTAAAATTATTCCACCACCACCATCTAAATATACACGTTCACGGAAAACAAACAGGCAAGACTGCGGGAGATTATATTCCGTAGCAGACACTCCAGAGAAACCAAAATGAAAATTAAAACTGTCGCAGAGTGATATGTAGCAACATGGTACTGTTCTTCAATGCAGTTTGCATGGCATTTGCATGCCACAGTTTAAGAATAAGGGGTAGGCCATTTAGAACTGAGATGAGGAAAAACTTTTTCAGTCAGAGAGTTGTGAATCTGTGGAATTCTCTGCCTCAGAAGGCAGTGGAGGCCAATTCTCTGAATGCATTCAAGAGAGAGCTAGATAGAGCTCTTAAGGATAGCGGAGTCAGGGGGTATGGGGAGAAGGCAGGAACGGGGTACTGATTGAGAATGATCAGCCATGATCACATTGAATGGTGGTGCTGGCTCGAAGGGCCGAATGGCCTCCTCCTGCACCTTTTGTCTATTGTCTATAGCAGGGGAACGTCATAATCACTCTTTATTGCAACACCATTTGGGCATTCTAGGTTTGCTATCCTGAATAATTTTATGACATTAATAACAAAAAACCATCGTAGCGGTAGAGTTGATGCCTTACAGCGCCGGGTGCTGCCTGCACAGAGTTTGTTTGTTCTCCCCGTGACCTGTTTCCTCCCACACTCCAAAGACATACAGGTTTGTAGGTTAATTGGCTTTGGTAAAAATGGAAAATTGTCCCCAGTGGGTGTCGGATAGTGTTAGTGTGCGTGGATCGCTGGTCGGCGCGGATTCAGTAGACCGAAGGGCCTGTTTCCACACTCTATCTCTAAACTAAATGATAATTCTCAAAATTCACCAATAACCAGATGTTTAGCTTAGTTTAGTTTCGTTTAGAGACACAGCGTGGAAATAGGCCCTTTGGCTCAACGGGTCCGCGCCGACCAGCGATCCCCGCACGTTAACACTATCCTGCACCCACTAGGGACAATTTTTACATTTACCAAGCCAATTAACCTACAAACCTGCACGTCTTTGGAGTGTGGGAGGAAACCGAAGATTTAGGACAAAACCCACGCAGGTCACGGGGAGAACGTACAAAATCCGTACAGACAGCGCCCGTAGTCGGGATCGAACCCGGGTCTCTGGTGCTGCAAGGCATCAACTCTACTGCTACTGCGTTGGTTTACAGGGGGGGGGAAATGAGCGGGTCAGGCAGCGTTGGAGTCCAGAACAAGGGGCCACAGTTTAAGAATAAGGGGTAGGCCATTTAGAACTGAGATGAGGAAAAACTTTTTCAGTCAGAGAGTTGTGAATCTGTGGAATTCTCTGCCTCAGAAGGCAGTGGAGGCCAATTCTCTGAATGCATTCAAGAGAGAGCTAGATAGAGCTCTTAAGGATAGCGGAGTCAGGGGGTATGGGGAGAAGGCAGGAACGGGGTACTGATTGAGAATGATCAGCCATGATCACATTGAATGGTGGTGCTGGCTCGAAGGGCCGAATGGCCTCCTCCTGCACCTTTTGTCTATTGTCTATAGCAGGGGAACGTCATAATCACTCTTTATTGCAACACCATTTGGGCATTCTAGGTTTGCTATCCTGAATAATTTTATGACATTAATAACAAAAAACCATCGTAGCGGTAGAGTTGATGCCTTACAGCGCCGGGTGCTGCCTGCACAGAGTTTGTTTGTTCTCCCCGTGACCTGTTTCCTCCCACACTCCAAAGACATACAGGTTTGTAGGTTAATTGGCTTTGGTAAAAATGGAAAATTGTCCCCAGTGGGTGTCGGATAGTGTTAGTGTGCGTGGATCGCTGGTCGGCGCGGATTCAGTAGACCGAAGGGCCTGTTTCCACACTCTATCTCTAAACTAAATGATAATTCTCAAAATTCACCAATAACCAGATGTTTAGCTTAGTTTAGTTTCGTTTAGAGACACAGCGTGGAAATAGGCCCTTTGGCTCAACGGGTCCGCGCCGACCAGCGATCCCCACACGTTAACACTATCCTGCACCCACTAGGGACAATTTTTACATTTACCAAGCCAATTAACCTACAAACCTGCACGTCTTTGGAGTGTGGGAGGAAACCGAAGATTTAGGACAAAACCCACGCAGGTCACGGGGAGAACGTACAAAATCCGTACAGACGGCGCCCGTAGTCGGGATCGAACCCGGGTCTCTGGTGCTGCAAGGCATCAACTCTACTGCTACTGCGTTGGTTTACAGGGGGGGGGAAATGAGCGGGTCAGGCAGCGTTGGAGTCCAGAACAAGGGGCCACAGTTTAAGAATAAGGGGTAGGCCATTTAGAACGGAGATGAGGCAAAACTTTTTCAGTCAGAGAGTTGTGAATCTGTGGAATTCTCTGCCTCAGAAGGCAGTGGAGGCCAATTCTCTGAATGCATTCAAGAGAGAGCTGGATAGAGCTCTTAAGGATAGCGGAGTCAGGGGGTATGGGGAGAAGGCAGGAACGGGGTACTGATTGAGAATGATCAGCCATGATCACATTGAATGGCGGTGCTGGCTCCAAGGACCGAATGGCCTGGTCCTGCACCTATTGTCTAAAGACTGCAGGTGCACCTAATTCCAGGAGAACAGTCACAACCATTACACTTTCTGTTGATAAACCACCTCTCGCAATTAAAATCCGGAATGCTTTCTATTCTCACAAGTCCAACTCCAATTATGTAAATTGACATAAATGATCCCTTTCACCTCACTGTTTTGTAAATAGTGTTTCGAAACGGCAATCTGGCAATGTGCAAGGTGCTGTATCAGCATTTAAAAGATACTTGGACAGGTACATGGATAAGTTCATAAGTGATAGGAGCAAAATTAGCCCATTCGGCCCATCAAGTCCATTCAATCATGGCTGATCTATCTCTCTGCCTCCTAACCCCATTCTTTTTTAGATTTAGAGATACAGCGTGGAAACAGGCCCTTCGGCCCACTGAGTCCGCGCCGCCCAGCGATCCCCGCACATTAACACTATCCTACACACTTGGGACAATTTTTACATTTACCAAGCCAATTAACCTAGAAACCTGCACGTCTTCGGAGTGTGGGAGGAAACCGAAGATCTCGGAGAAAACCCACGCATGTCACAGGGAGAACGTACAAACTCCGTACAGACAGCACCCGTAGTCAGGATCGAACCCAAGTCTCCGGCGCTGCATTCGCTGTAAGATAGCAACTCTACCGCTGCGCCACTGTGCACCGCCATTCTCCTGCCATCTCCCCATATACCTTGACACCCCTACCTGCACTCTGAAAGGTTTAGAGGGATATGGGGCAAACGCGGGTGGGTGGGGCTAGTGTGGATGGGAAATGTTGGCTGGAATGGGCAGGTTGGGCTGAAGGGCCTGTTTCCATGCAGCTGGACTCAATGGATCCATTTGCTGCCACATTACAGAGAAGTAGCACTCCCGGAAAACCATTCACCTTGTGATTTTCCATGACACGAACCCCATGGCAATAATTGAGAAATATTTTCTCACGTAAATTCCAGTTTAGTTTAGTTTAGAGCTAACGCGCGGAAACAGGCCCTTTGGCCCACCGAGTCCACGTCGACCGTCGATCCTCGGGTGCTCACGTTGTCGACCTGCCCGTGGTGAGCCCTGTCCACTGACCTCAGTCGGGCGAACGACAACAGACAGAGACAGCAGAAGCAGAAGCAGCTTCATAACTTCTGTTGCCTCAAACGCAAGAAGCAGATGCGATCCCCGCACACATACACTATCCTACACGGGCTGATTCACATTCATACCAAGCCAATTAACCTATAAACCTGTACGTCTTTGGAGCGTGGGAGGAGCTGCAGGCGCCGTC
The DNA here is from genome assembly GCF_053455715.1 of Rhinoraja longicauda. NCBI lineage: Eukaryota > Metazoa > Chordata > Chondrichthyes > Rajiformes > Arhynchobatidae > Rhinoraja > Rhinoraja longicauda. The sequence continues at coordinate 97,267,590 of NC_135955.1, read as the reverse complement.
TGTACGGAGTTTGTACGTTCTCCCCGTGACCTGCGTGGGTTTTCTCCGAGATCTTCGGTTTCCTCCCACACTCCAAAGACATGCAGGTTTGTAGGTTAATTGACTGGGTAAATGTAAAAATTGTCCCTAGTGTGTGTTGTACTTCGTGGTCCGGTATCTGTTATACCTTTGTTGTGACTCTGGACGGACCACAAGAACACACGTTTAAATGTTAGAATGCTGGAGCTTAAATCCAGGCTGTTTATTCCGTGGCCATCTGGAACCAGAGTGGCCACCTAATCACCTCAATCTCTTATATACACGTTGCTACATGTTACTACACAGGCAAACAAAGTAGTCCTTGTGATACAACAAAGTAGCCCTTGCAGTATCACAACAGTGTGTGTAGGATAGTGTTAATGTGCGGGGATCGCTGGGCGGCGCGGACTCGGTGGGCCGAAGGGCCTGTTTCCGCGCTGTATCACTAAATCGAAACCGGAGATCTCGGAGAAAACCCACGCAGGTCACGGGGAGAACGTGTAAACTCCGTACAGACAGCACCCATAGTCGGGATCGAACCTGGGAACCGGGGCTCTGGCGCTGCGAGGCAGCAACTCTACCGCTGCGCCACCGTGCCGCACTGGCAATTTTGTGCATGCTAATTTATATACCCCGTGTCAGGTTTTTTTTTTGGCAGTGATTTCTGAATTCCGCGCGGCCAAATTTCCATTACCGTTAAAGGGGTAAACTAAAACTGAAACGGCAGTATCATTTGCACTTCAGCAGCTGTGCAATTTAAAATAGTCCTGCCTGCCAGATGGAAGGATTGCTGTAAATATATACACCTCGTGCAAGGTTACAGGGCTACCTGCTAATATTAGCTTTAACTGCTGCGTTATTGTAAGGCAGCATATACATTAATTTCCCCTACACTGACAAATATCTTGAAAACAGCAACACAAGTAGAAGGCAGAAGTGTACCACCACAGCAGGAAGGATATTCTTGCTATTGAGGGCGTGCAGCGTAGCTTTACTAGGTTAATTCCCGGAATGGCGGGACTGTCATATGTTGAAAGACTGGAGCGACTAGGCTTGTATACACTGGAATTCAGAAGGATGAGAGGAGATCTTATCGAAACGTATAAGATTATTAAGGGGTTGGACACGTTAGAGGCAAGAAACATGTTACCAATGTTGGGGGAGTCCAGAACAAGGGGCCACAGTTTAAGAATAAGGAGTAGGCCATTTAGAACTGAGATGAGGAAAAACTTTATCAGTCAGAGAGTTGTGAATCTGTGGAATTCTCTGCCTCAGAAGGCAGTGGAGGCCAATTCTCTGAATGCATTCAAGAGAGAGCTGGATAGAGCTCTTAAGGATAGCGGAGTCAGGGGGGTTTGGGGAGAAGGCAGGAACGGGGTACTGATTGAGAATGATCAGCCATGATCACATTAAATGGCGGTGCTGGCTCGAAGGGCCGAATGGCCTCCTCCTGTACCTATTGTCTATTGTCTATAGCAGGGGAACGTCATAATCACTCTTCATTGGAACACCATTTTGCCATTCTACGTTTGCTATCCTGAATCATCTTATGACATTAATAACAAAAACCTATCGTAGCGGTAGAGTTGCTGCCTTACAGCGCCGGAGTGCTGGGTTCGATCCTGACTATGGGTGCTGTCTGTACAGAGTTTGTATGTTCTCCCCGTGATCTGTTGGGATCTTCGGTTTCCTCCCACACTCCAAAGACATACAGGTTTGTAGGTTAATTGGCTTTGGTAAAAATGGAAAATTGTCTCTAGTGTGTGTCGGATAGTGTTAGTGTGCGTGGATCGCTGGTCGGCGCGGATTCGGTGGGCCGAAGGGCCTGTTTCCACACTCTATCTCTAAACCAAATGACCATTCTCAGAATTCACCAATAACCAGACGTTTAGCTTAGTTTAGTTTAGAGATACAGCGCGGAAACAGGCCCATCGGCCCAATGGGTCCGCGCCGACCAGCGATCCCCGCACATTAACACTGTCCTGCACCCACTAGGGACAATTTTAACATTTACCAAGCCAATTAACCTTACAAACCTGTACGTCTTCGGAGTGTGGGAGGAAACCGAAGATCTCGGAGAAAACCCACGCGGGTCACGGGGAGAACGTACAAACTCCGTACAGGCGGCACCCTTAGTCGGGATCGAACCCGGGTCTCCGGTGCTGCATTCGCTGTAAGGCAGCAACTCTACCGCTGCGCCACCGTGCCGCCTTGCACATACAACACCTGCCCAGAGGTTTCATGATGCAGCTACTCCAGTACACTGGTAATAAGACCAAATCAGAGTATCCTGCAGGAAATGCATCTCTTCCTAATTTCAGAATCTTCCATCAACAAGGGACAAGTCCTGAGCGCAATGGAATACCATCTACCTGTCCAGCTTAATGTTTAGTTTAGTTTAGTTCAGACATACAGCGCGGAAACAGGCCCTTTTGGCCCACCGAGTCCGCGCCGACCAGCGATCCCCGCACACTAACACTATCCTACACACAGTAGGGACAATTTATAATTATACCAAGCCAATTAGCCTCTCAACCTGTACGTCTTTGGAGTGTGGGAGGAAACCAGAGCTCCCGGAGAAAATCCACGCTGTCACAGAAAGAACGTACAAACTCCGTACAGACGGCACCCGTGGTCAGGATTGAACCCGGTTCTCTGGAGCCGCGAAGCAGCAACTCTACCGCTGTACGTCTGTACAGCTGCTGTGCCGACCTTTTTGGTTGTCATGGGTTTGCAAAAGTGCCACCCTGAATCATTTCTATACTGCATCTCTCTCAAGACTCCAAAGAACAAGCGCTGCATGTCAATAGCAACACCAGCGTCTACAAATCCATCATCGTCTCACCCACCATCCACGCTCCAAAGACGTACAGGTTTTTCGGTTAATTGGCTTCCGTAAATTGCAAGTTTGCAAATTGTCCCTCGTGGGTAGGATAGTGCCGGTGTGTGGGGTCGATCGCTGGTCAGGGTGGACTCGGTGGGCCGAAGGGCCTGTTTCAACGCCGTATCTCTCTCAAGACTCCAAAGAACAAGCGCTACATGCCAATCGTAGCATCGGCGCCTGCAAGTCCCTCATCGCATCACCCACCATCCGGACTAGAAATATATTGTTGTTCCGTCGGCACCGATGTTTCCGATTGTTAAAGTTCTCTCACCTGCCACAGTAACTTCACTATAAAAAGACCCAGTGCTTCACGGTGGCTCGACAGTTAGCACTTTCTCAAGGGCAAAATGTTCGGGCAATTAATGCTGGCAATGCCAACAACATCCACATTCCATAAACAAATAAAGGCATTTTAACTCAGCCAGATAATCAAAGAAATCATACGTTGTAGGAGCAGAACTGGGTCACAGCTTAAGGATAAGGGGGAAGTCTTTTAGGACCGAGATGAGAAAACATTTCTTCACACAGAGAGTGGTGAGTCTGTGGAATTCTCTGCCACAGAAGGTAGTTGAGGCCAGTTCATTGGCTATATTTAAGAGGGAGTTAGATGTGGCCCTTGTGGCTAAAGGGATCAGGGGGTATGGAGAGAAGGCAGGTGCAGGTTACTGAGCTGGATGATCAGCCATCATCATATTGAATGGCGGTGCAGGCTTGAAGTCAAGTCAATTTATTTGTATAGCACATTTAAAAACAACCCACGTTGACCAAAGTGCTGTACATCTGATTAGGAAAAAAAAGAAACATACAGTGGCAGGCAGCCAAACACAACGGCGCGGCCATCTTGAACAACGTTCCCTCCTCACCGCCCTCCCTCCCTCCCACAGCACGGTGCTCCCTCCCTCCCTTGTTCCCGTAGGGCCGAATGGCCTACTCCTGCACCTATTTTCTATGTTTCTATGTTTCTATCAAGTCTAGTGTACGTTGGCACAGCGGTAGAGTTGCTGCCTTACTACGCAAGATTTTTAGATTTAGAGATACAGCGCGGAAACAGGCCCTTCGGCCCACCGGGTCTGCGCCGCCCAGCGATCCCTGCACATTAACACTATCCTACACCAACTAGGGACAATTTTTACATTTACCCAGTCAATTAACCTACAAACCTGCACGTCTTTGGAGTGTGGGAGGAAACCGAAAATCTCGGAGAAAACCCACGCAGGTCACGGGGAGAACGTACAAACTCCGTGCGGACAAGCGCCCGTAGTCAGGATCGAACCCGGGTCTCCGGCGCTGCAAGTCCCTCATCACATGACCCGGGTTCGATCCTGACCACGGGTGCTTGTCCGTAAGGAGTTTGTACGTTTTCTCCCCGTGACCTGCGTGGGTTTTCTCCGGCCGCTCCGGTTTCCTCCCACACTCCACAGACGTGCAGGTTTGTAGCTCAATTTACGATATACACAGTGCCGCCCGGCATACGATGCTTCAACCTGCAATATTTAGACTTTGCGAAGGTGCAAACGGCAGCGACCCGTAGCGAGCCGCCGCTCGCTTCCGGCCACGTGATCGCTTGTATTGACAATAGACAATAGGTGCAGGAGGAGGCCATTTGGCCCTTCGAGCCAGCACCGCCATTCAATGTGATCATGGCTGATCATTCTCAATCAGTACCCCGTTCCTGCCTTCTCCCCATACCCCCTGACTCCGCTATCCTTAAGAGCTCTATCCAGCTCTCTCTTGAATGCATTCAGAGAATTGGCCTCCACTGCCTTCTGAGGCAGAGAATTCCACAGATTCACAACTCTCTGACTGAAATTTTTTTTCCTCATCTCCGTTCTAAATGGCCTACCCCTTATTCTTAAACTGTAGCCCCATGTTCTGGACTCCCCCAAAATTGGGAACATGTTTCCTGCCTCTAACGTGTCCAACCCCTTAATAATCTTATATGTTTCGATAAGATCCCCTCTCAGTTACTGTACTTCCTACACAAAGAGTAGTTATTTCAGTGAAGATAGACACAAAATCCTGGAGTAACTCAGCGGGTCAGGCGCCATCTTTGGAGAAAAGCAAGAGGTGACGAGACCCTTCTTCAGACTGAGAGCCAGGGGAGGGGGGAAACTAGAGGTAAGAAAACGTTCGGACCAAATCAGAGACGGCACCAATGAAGGTGGAGCCCACAATGGTCGATTGTTGGCTGTGAAAGATGTGATAACGAAGGGATATGAACAGTGTGACCAGCAGGATGACTGGGGGGGGGGGGGGGAGGGGGGGAGAGAGAGGGGATATGCAAGGGTTACTTAAAATTAGAGAAATCAATATTCATGCCACTGGGTTGTAAGCTGCCCAAGCGAAATATGAGGTGCTGTTCCTCCAATTTACATGTGGCCTCACTCTGACAGTGGAGGAGGCCCAGGACAGAAAGGTCAGCACGGGAATGGGAGGGGCAGTTAAAGTGTTTGGCAACCGGGAGATTGCGATTATTTCAATACCTTGTAGAAACGAGGAACTGGAGCCGCCGGTTTGCATGAAGGACACAAAGTGCTGGAGTGACTCAGAGGGTCAGGCAGCACATCTCTGGAGAGCACGGACAGGTGGCATTTCCAGTCGGCATCCTTCTTCAGACTGAAGGGCTGAAGAATGCTGCCTGACCTGCTGAGTTACTCCGGCACTTTGCGTCTCTTTTAAATATCTCGTTAGGAACAGGCAAGAAAACAATAAATAAATGTGTACAATGGGAAAAGCTCTGACATAGAGCTCTAGGGGCTAGTGGAATCAAGGGATACGGGGAGAAGGCAGGCACGGGTTACTGATTGTGGATGATCAGCCATGATCACAATGAGTGGCGGTGCTGACTCGAAGGGCCGAATGGCCTCCTCCTGTACCTATTTTCCTTCTATTCACAAAATGCTGGAGCAACTCAGCAGGTCAGGCAGCATCTCGGGAGAGAAGGAATGGGCGACGTTTCGGGTCGAGACCCTTCTTCAGACTCAATACAATACAATACAATACAATATATCTTTATTGTCATTGTACCCAGGGGTACAACGAGATAGGGAAAGAAGGGTCTCGACCCAAAATGTCGCCCATTCCTTCTCTCCCGAGATGCTGCCTGACCTGCTGAGTTACACCAGCATTTTGTGAATAAATACCTTCGATTTGTACCAGCATCTGCAGTTATTTTCTTATATCTTCCTTCTATGTCTCTATGCTTCTATAAACAATTCCTCTCGAAAAATAATTAATCGCTCCAAATCCCGAGGTGCTAATAGGGATATTTCACTCAAGTGCCACATGACGTTAATATAATTCTCAGTCTGGAGTGCCAGAGCGGTTGGATTACCTTGAAATGTGTTGAGAGTTACATCAAACAGAATGAATCAATGGGAGGGAACCACTGATTACCATTTGAAAGGGTAGACAGATGTGGACGTGATATCAGCGTTCCTCCACTGACAAGTTCCAAGTAGACAATAGACAATAGGTGCAGGAGGAGGCCATTCGGCCCTTCGATCCAGCACCGCCATTCAATGTGATCATGGCTGATCATTCACAATCAGTACCCCGTTCCTGCCTTCTCCCCATACCCCCTGACTCCGCTATCCTTAAGAGCTCTATCTAGCTCTCTTTTGAATGCATTCAGAGAATTGGCCTCCACTGCCTTCTGAGGCAGAGAGGCCCTTCTGCAGATGTCTGGTTTAAACCGAAGATGGACACAAAATGCTGGAGTAACTCAGCGGGGGGCACGGGCAGCGTCTCTGGAGAGAAGGAACGGGTCAAAACCGAAACGTCACGTGTAACGGGTCTGAAAAAGGGTCTCGGCCCGAAAAAAAGCACCCATAGAAACATAGAAAATAGGTGCAAGAGGAGGCCATTTAGCCCTTCGAGCCAGCACCGCCATTCATTGTGATCATGGCTGATCGTCCCCAATCAATAGCCCGTTCCTGCCTTCTCCCCATATCAATAGACAATAGGCAATAGGTGCAGGAGGAGGCCATTCGGCCCTTCGACCCAGCACCACCATTCATTGTGATCATGGCTGATCATCTCCAATCAGTACCCCGTTCCTGCCTTCTCCCCATACCCCCTGACTCCACTATCCTTAAGAGCTCTATCTAGCTCTCTCTTGAATGCATTCAGAGAATTGGCCACCACTGTCTTCTGAGGCAGAGAATTCCACAGATTCACAATTCTCTGACTGAAAAAGTTCTTCCTCATCTCAGTTCTAAATGGCCTACTCCTTATTCTTAAACTGTGGCCCTTTGTTCTGGACTCCCCCAACTTTGGGAACATGTTTCCTGCCTCTAACGTGTCCAACACCTTAATAATCTTATACGTTTCGATAAGATTCCCTCTCATCATTCTAAATTCCTGTGTATACAAGCCTAGTCGCTCCAGTCTTTCAACATACGACAGTCCCGCCATTCCCGGGAATTAACCTAGTAAACCTATGCTGCACGCCCTCAATAGGCCCTTAGCCCACTGAGTCCACGCCGCCTAGCGATCACCCGGTACACTAACACTATCCTACACAGTGGGCGGTCACGGTGGCGTGGCGGTAGAGTTGCTGCCTTACAGCGAATGCAGCGCCGGAGACTCAGGTTCGATCCTGACTACGGGCGCCGTCTGTACGGAGTTAATACGTTCTCCCCGTGACCTGCATGGGTTTTCTCGGAGATCTTCGGTTTCCTCCCACACTCCAAAGACGTACAGGTTTGTAGGTTAATTGGCTGGGCAAATGTAAAAATTGTCCCTCATGTGTGTAGGATAGTGTTAATGTGCGGGGATCGCTGGGCGGCACGGACTCGGTGGGCCGAAGGGCCTGTTTCTGCGCTGTGTCTCTAAATCTAAATCTAAAATCTACTCGCACTCGAGGTCATTTACAATTTTACCGACGCCAATTAAACTACAATCCTGTACGTTTTTGGATTTCGGGAGGGAACCGGAGCACCCGGAGAAAACCCACATGGTCACAGAGAAAAGGTACAAACTCCGCACAGACAACACCCGCGGTGAGGATCGAACCCCCGTCACTGACGCTGTAAGAGAGCAACTCTACCACTGCGCCACCCTGCCACCCTTTCCTGGTCAGATCAAGAACCCTGCACTTAAAACAACTAAGACTTTGAAAATGGTCCCAAGCTGGTGACTGTGTGTACTGTCTCAGCGTACCACTGATATACACATGTACTGTACCTGAGATGTTTATGTGTCTCAGTGCTTATGAATAGTGTTACGGAACTGTATACAAAACTGAATTTCACTGTGCCTCGGTACACGTGACGTTCGGTTTAGTTTAGAGATACAGCGCGGAAACAGGCCCATCGGCCCGCCAGATCCGCGCCGCCCAGCGATCCCCGCACACTAGCACGGTGGCGCAGCGGTAGAGTTGCTGCCTTACAGCGCCAGAGACCCGGGTTTGATACTGATTAAGGGTGCTGTCTGTAGAGAGTTTGTACTTTCATCCCGTGACCCACGTTGGGGTTTTCTCCGGGCGCTCTGCTTTCCTCCCACACTCCAAAGACGTAGAGGTTAATTGGCTCGGTAAAATTGTCCCTAGTGTGTGCAGGATATTGTTAGTGTGCGGGGATCGCTGGTCAGCGTGGACTTGGGGGGCCGAAGGGCCTGTTTCCACAGTGCATCTCTAAACTAAATTAAATAATCCTTGAGCCTTAAATTATACCCACCACTTGTTATCAGTTGTGCCAGTGATAGGTTTACTGAGGGCGTGCAGCGTAGGTTTACTAGGTTAATTCCCGGAATGGCGGGACTGTCATATATTGAAAGACTGGAGCGACTAGGCTTGTATACACAGGAATTTAGAAGGATGAGAGGAGATCTTATCGAAACGTATAAGATTATTAAGGGGTTGGACACGTGAGAGGCAGAAAACATGTTCCCAATGTTGGGGGAGTCCAGAACAAGGGGCCACAGTTTAAGAATAAGGGGTAGGCCATTTAGAACTGAGATGAGGAAAAACTTTTTCAGTCAGAGAGTTGTGAATCTGTGGAATTCTCTGCCTCAGAAGGCAGCGGAGGCCAATTCTCTGAATGCATTCAAGAGAGAGCTAGATAGAGCTCTTAAGGATAGCGGAGTCAGGGGGTATGGGGAGAAGGCAGGAACGGGGTACTGATTGAGAATGATCAGCCATAATCACATTGAATGGCGGTGCTGGCTCGAAGGGCCGAATGGCCTACTCCTGCACCTATTGTCTATTGTCTATTTCCCCGCTGCATCTCTAACCTCTTACAGTCTAATGAAGGCTTGTTATTTGCAGCAGGTTCACATTTTTGCTTTCTGCCTACATTTTGCTCTTGTTATCTCAATAACCACATTGTTCGTTTTCCTCACAAATTTCGCCTCAGTTGCTGCAGGAAAGTTAATACAACAGCTCCACACCACACACTGTGAAAGTTATGGCAGATAACAGTGCAAGTCAAAACTTACTGTCAAAGTAATAGCACGTTGAATGGCACCCGCTGTCACGGCTGCTTAAAATTAATCTGTGGCCAAGATACGCTGCAAGTTGCAAACTGCCACAAGCAGATGGACTTTGTTTCGGAAGGAACTGCAGAGGCTGGTTTACACTGACGACAGACCCAAACTATATTGAATACTTTTGTAACTTTGTCGGCACCCACAGGGAGTTATGTACGTTCTCCCCGTGACAATAGACAATAGGTGCAGGAGGAGGCCATTCGGCCCTTCGAGCCAGCACCGCCATTCAATGTGATCGTGGCTGACCATTCACAATCAGTACCCCGTTCCTGCCTTCTCCCCATACATAGAAACATAGAAACATAGAAAACAGGTGCGGGAGTAGGCCATTCGGCCCTTCGAGCCTGCACCGCCATTCAATATGATCATGGCTGATCATCCACAATCAGTACCCCGTTCCTGCTTGCTCTCCATATCCCTTGATTCCGTTAGCCCCCGAGAGCTAAATCTAACTGTCTCCTGAAAACATCCAGCGAATTGGCCTCCACTGCCTTCTGTGGCAGAGCATGCCGCAGATTCACAACTCTTTGGGTGAAAAAGCTTTTCATCTCAGTCCTAAAAGGCCAGGTCAGGATCAAACCCGGGATGCCAGAGCTGTGAGGTAGCATGCAGCTCTACCGTTATGCCTCTAAATACTTCTGTGACAATCTAATGGGACAGAGCGAGGTTGCTGCCACTTGTCACACTGTCAATGCAGTGGTGCTGCAGAACCAACTGCTGTTTCCTTCACAAACTGCAGCTCAAAGTGGGCAAATATTACTCAAGTCATCGAAAGTGTGAACTCTCTCCCCTCTCTCCACAGATCCATTTTTACCTGTGAATATCCCCCACCGTTTTCATACCCCCTGACTCCGCTATCCTTAAGAGCTGTATCTAGCTCTCTCTTAAAAGCATCCAGGGAATTGGTCTCCACTGCCTTCTGAGGCAGAGAATTCCACAGATTCACAACTCTCTGGGTGAAAAAGTTTTCCCTCATCTCCGTTCTAAATGGCCTACCCCTTATTCTTAAACTGTGGCCCCTGGTTCTGGACTCTCCCAACATTGGGAACATGTTTCCTGCCTCTAACGTGTCCAACCCCTTAATAATCTTATACCTTTCGATAAGATCTTCTCTCATCCTTCTAAATTCCAGTGTATACAAGCCTAGTCGCTCCAGTCTTTCAACATATGACAGTCCCGCCATTACGGGAATTAACCTAGTGAACCTACGATGCACGAATAGCAAGAATATCCTTCCTCAAATTTGGAGACCAAAACTGCACACAGTACTCCAGGTGCGGTCTCAGTGGGGCCCTGTACAACTGCAGAAGGACCTCTTTGTTTCTATACTCAACTCCTCTTGTCATAAAGGCCAACATGCCATTAGCTTTCTTCACCTGCACGGGTTTACTCCAAGATCTTCGGTTTCCTCCCACACTCCAAAGATGTACAGGTTTGTAGGTTAATTGGCTTGGGATATAAATGTAAAATTGGCCCTCGTGTGTGTCGGGTGGTGTTAATGTACGGGGATCGCTGGTCGGCGCGGACCCGGTGGGCCGAAGGGCCTGTTTGTGCGTTGTATCTCTAAACTAAACTAAATAAGCTTCAGATCCAAAAAGAAAACATCAAAATAGAGTCAAGAGTTGTTGGCCATCAAATAGATTAGCCATCAAGAGTCAACGGATCACTGAAAAAGCTACAAAAGGTTTCGGTAGAACATTGATATCATTTAACTTTATAACCTTTGTGTTTGATTTTAAGTATTGCATTGTAAAAACAAATCAAAGCAAACCTACACATGTGCAACCTCACAATGCCATTCATTGATGAGATGATAAGGTCACATTGCAGAGAACAGAAACATTTCACAATGCCCTGCCAAGATGTCCCAAGACAGCTGGATTTGCAAAATGTGTCTGACCCCATTGTCCAGCACACTTAATCTTAGTCTCCGAGTTAGAAGGATAAGAGGAGATCTTATCGAAACGTATAAGATTATTAAGGGGTTGGACACGTTAGAGGCAGGAAACATGTTCCCAATGTCGGGGGAGTCCAGAACCAGGGGCCACAGTTTAAGAATAAGGGGTCGGCCATTTAGAACGGAGATGAGGAAAAACTTTTTCAGTCAGAGAGTTGTAAATCTGTGGAATTCTCTGCCTCAGAAGGCAGTGGAGGCCAATTCTCTGAATGCATTCAAGAGAGAGCTAGATAGAGCTCTTAAGGATAGCGGAGTCAGGGGGTATGGGGAGAAGGCAGGAACGGGGTACTGATTGAGAATGATCAGCCATGATCACATTGAATGGTGGTGTTGGCTCGAAGGGCCAAATGGCCTCCTCCTGCACCTATTGTCTATTCTCCGGACCAGTCTGACTGTCCACCTGATGACATTTTACATTGCATGCCTCGTTGTCACTTTCCCCGAGCTACATTTGTTGTTACTGAGTACACCGCCCCAGCATGGTGCCGCAGTGCTGATACTAGCAACGACACCACGAGGATCATCACCGGCTGCCTACGCCCTACTCCCACGGATCTCCTGCCGGTGCTCGCAGGTATCGCACCCGCCAAGCTTCGCAGAGAGTTCTTCACTCATAGGCTGGTGTGCAAGGCCCCATCGGACGCCAAACATCCTCTGCACCCCCTCGCCCAGGATTCACAGCAACTGGGACCTCAACGCCTGTCGTCTCGTCGCCCTTTCTCCCATCATGCAGCGACCCTCTGTGGCTCCGGTTCCAACATACCAGGAGCATGGAGAACCAGCTGGGAACAGACATCGCCACCTCCTCGATTCACCGTCGCACCGAACACCACAGCCCCACCCGGCTCGGACGCGCCCCGCAAAGAGTGGCTCGCCCTGAACCGGCTCCACACAGGGGTCGGCCGGTTCGACGCCAACGTGCATCGTTGGGGGTTGCGTCCATCAGCAGCCTGCGTGTGTGGAGCCGACCAGCAAACAGCGCGGCACGGCATTATCGACTGCACTGTCCCTCCGTCCCCCTGGTGGAGGGGTAGACCTCACGGCCCTCGACAACAGCACATTGCACTGGCTACAGCGCCTGGAGGGCGTTACATAACCTCCGCTGCCTCAAACGCAAGAAGAAAATGGAGAATAGATCTATTGATGATCTATTCTCCATTTTCCTTGAACTTTACCCCCTTTGATCTCTCGTTTTTCAAACATGGGGATCTTATAGAAACTTACAAAATTCTTAAGGGGTTGGACAGGCTAGATGCAGGAAGATTGTTCCCGATGTTGGGGAAGTCCAGAACAAGGGGTCACAGTTTAAGGATAAGGGGGAAGTCTTTTAGGACCGAGATGAGAACGTTTTTTTTCACACAGAGAGTGGTGAATCTGTGGAATTCTCTGCCACAGAAGGTAGTTGAGGCCAGTTCATTGGCTATATTTAAGAGGGAGTTAGATGTGGCCCTTGTGGCTAAAGGGATCAGGGGGTATGGAGAGAAGGCAGGTACAGGATACTGAGTTGGATGATCAGCCATGATCATATTGAATGGCGGTGCGTACAGGCTCGAAGGGCCGAATGGCCTACTCCTGCACCTATTTTCTACGTTACCTTTCCATATCTCTCTCGTTTCCCCTCTCCCCTGACTCTCACAGTCACGGGTGTTTATCCGAAACGTCACCCCGTTCCTTCACTCCAGAGATGCTGCCTGTCCCACTGAGTTACTCCGGCATTCTACAGTTAATCTTTTAATCTAAGAAAATGAAAGTGAAGGGTTTGGCACCAATATGGCGGTCAAAACCATACACCCCCGATATAATTAGTGCTGGAAATATTCAGCACCTCATCAGACATCCACGGGAGCATGATGAACAGGATTTGAGGATTCAGATTCAGATGGTGTCGAGCTGGAAAGGGTACGGTGAAGATTTGCGAGGATGTTGCCAGAACTCGGTCTGAGCTGCAGGCAGAGGTTGAGCAGGCTGGGACTCTATTCCGTGGAGCGCAGGAGGATGAGGGGAGATCTTATAGAGGTGTATAAGATCATGAGAGGAATAGATCGGGGAGATGCACAGAGTCTCTTGCCCAGAGTAGGGGAATCGAGGACCCAGAGGACATAGGTTTAAGGTGAAGGGGAAAAGATTTAATAGGAATCTGAGGGGTAACTTTTTCCACACAAAAAGTGGTGGGTGTATGGAACGAGCTGCCGGAGGAGGTAGTTGAGACTGGGACTATCCCAACATTTAAGAGGCAGTTAGACAGGAACATGGATAGGACAGGTTTGGAGAGATATGGGCCAAATGCAGGCAGGTGGGACTAGTGTAGTTGGGACATTGTTGGCCTGTGTGGGTGAGTTGGGCCGAAGGGCCTGTTTCCACGCTGTATCACTCTATGACTCTAAGAGTGGGGTAAGCTTTTTTGTTTACACACAGAGGGATGGGTGCCTGATACGTGTCACCATGGGTGGTGAAGCTAGAGGTTGCCAACTTCCTCACTCCCAAACACGGGACAAGGTGACGTCACCGCCCCGTGCCCCACGTGACCTCGCCCAGCCAGCGGCCACGTGCTCCCGCTCTACCAATGGCGGCCGCCCGGGCCAGAAGGCGGGTTGCTACGCAACCTCCGTTAGGTGAACACACTCGGCCCCGCTCCCCGAACACACTCAGGCCCCGCTCCCCGAACTCCGTTAACGTTAGCGAGCTCCATTAGCCTACACTGTCCCGGGCCTACACTGTCCCGGGCCTACACTGTCCCGGGCCTACAGCGGCCCGCGGGCCTAATACGGGACAAGGGCGGTCCCGTACGGGGCAAACAAATTTAACCTAAAATACGGGATGTCCCGGCTAATACGGGACAGTTGGCAACCCTAGGTGAAGCAAGTACGATAGTGATGCCTAAGAGGATTTTGGATAGGTACATTGATACACAAGAGAAGGGGTTCTGTGCAAACAGAGGAGATTAGATTAACTTGGCATTATGTTCTTTGCAACACTGACATTGTGGGCCAAAGGGCCTGTTTCTGTGCTGTTTCTGTGTACTCCATGACATTTACATTGTGGGCCGAAGGGCCTGTTTCTGTGCTGTTTCTGTGTACTCCATGACATTTACATTGTGGGCCAAAGGGCCTGTTTCTGTGCTGTTTCTGTGTACTCCATGACATTTACATTGTGGGACGAAGGGCCTGTTTCTGTGCTGTTTCTGTGTACTCCATGACATTTACATTGTGGGCCGAAGGGCCTGTTTCTGTGCTGTTTCTGTGTACTCCATGACATTTACATTGTGGGCCGAAGGGCCTGTTTCTGTGCTGTTTCTGTGTACTCCATGACATTTACATTGTGGGCCGAAGGGCCTGTTTCTGTGCTGTTTCTGTGTACTCCATGACATTTACATTGTGGGCCGAAGGGCCTGTTTCTGTGCTGTTTCTGTGTACTCCATGACATTTACATTGTGGGACGAAGGGCCTGTTTCTGTGCTGTACTGTTCGACAGATACTGGTTCACAAATTGCTGGAGTAACACTGTGGGTTAGGCTGCAGCCCGACACATCAGACTACTCCAGCACTTTTGTGTCTGTACCGTTCTATGTACCATGTTTAGTATTTACAGCATCTTGTTTATAGTTTAGATTTCCAACATCTGCTGGCTTTTTGTTTTGCTCTCTGGTAACCAATGCAAACTTTCTTCATGCTTCAAGCGACACAGCGCTGCTGTAATTCGTGCATTTTGTTTAGTCTCCGACCTTATCGCCCACCGAACCTTTCCAACAACTACACTCTTCCCCAATAACAACTGGCACAAACCAAAGACGGAGTAAAGCACACTGCACACACAAGCGAATGAATGCATCTAAATGGGGAGGAAGGAACTGCAGATGCTGGTTTAAACCGAAGAGAGAGAGAGACACACATAAAAGCTGGAGTAACTCAGCGGGCCAGGCAGCATCTCTGGAGGGAAGGAGTGGGTCGGGTCAATAGACAATAGACAATAGACAATAGGTGCCGGAGGAGGCCATTCGGCCATTCAATGTGATCATGGCTGATAATTCTCAATCAGTACCCCGTTCCTGCCTTCTCCCCATACCCCCTGACTCCGCTATCCTTAAGAGCTCTATCCAGCTCTCTCTTGAATGCATTCAGAGAATTGGCCTCCATTGCCTTCTGAGGCAGAGAATTCCACAGATTCACAACTCTCTGACTGAAAATGTTTTTCCTCATCTCAGTTCTAAATGGCCTACCCCTTATTCTTAAACAGTGGCCCCTGGTTCTGGA
>NC_135955.1:97182604-97251492 GCF_053455715.1 Rhinoraja longicauda | reverse complement strand
GGCCTTTGTCCAATCATCTGCCCCCTCCACCCCCCCCCCCCCCCCCCCCCCCCACATTAGCCTGAAGAAGGGTCCCGACCCAAAACAGCACCTATCCACGTTAGAGTCATAGAGTGACACAGCGTGGAAACAGGCCCTTCGGCCGAACTCACCCACACCGGCCAACAATGTCCCAGCTACCCTAGTCCCACCTGCTGCGCTTGGTTCATATCCCTCCAAACCTGTCCTATCCATGTACCTGTCTAACTGTTCCTTAAACAATGGGATAGTCCAGCCTCAACTACATCCTCTGGCAGCTTGTTCCATACACCCACCACCCTCTGTGTGAAAAAGTTACCCCTCGGTTTCCTATTAAATCTTTCCCCCTTCACCTTGAACCTATGTCCTCTGGTCCTCGATTCCCCTACTCTGGGTAAAAGACTGTGCACCTACCCGATCTGTTCCCCTCATGATTTTGTACACCTCTATAAGATCTCCCCTCATCCTCCTGCGCTCCAAGGAATAGAGACCCAGCCTACTCAACCTCTCCCTGTAGCTCACACCCTCTAGTCTTGGCAACATCCTCGTAAATCTTTTCTGAACCCTTTCAAGCTTGACAATATCTTTCCTATAACATGGTGCCCAGAACTGAACACAATATTCCAAACGCAGGCTCACCAACGTCTTATACAACTGCAACATGACCTCCCAACTTCTACACTCAATACTCTGACTGATGAAGGCCAACGTGCCAAAAGCTTTTTTAACCACCTTATCCACCTGCGACTCGACCTTCAAGGAACCATGCACCTGCACTCCTAGATCCCTCTGCTCTACAACATTACCCAGAGGGCGACCATTCACTGTATAGGTCCTGCCCTTGTTTGACATCCCAAAATGCAACACCTCACACTTTTCTGTATTAAATTCCATCAACCATTCCTCCACCCACCTGGCCAATCGATCCAGATCCTGCTGCAATCATCCACAACCATCTTCACTATCTGCAAAACCACTCACTTTTGTAGTATAAGACAATAACTGCAGATGCTGGTACAAATCAAAGGTATTTATTCACAAAATGCTGGAGTAACTCAGCAGGTCAGGCAGCATCTCAGGAGAGAAGGAATGGGTGACGTTTCAGGTCGAGACCCTTCTTCAGACTGATGTCAGGGGGGCGGGACAAAGGAAGGATATAGGTGGAGACAGGAAGATAGAGGAGAACTGGGAAAGGGGGAGGGGAAGAGAGGGACAGAGGAACTATCCAAAGTTGGAGAAGTCAATGTTCATACCGTTGGGCTGCAAGCTGCCCAGGCAAAATATGAGGTGCTGTTCCTCCAATTTCCGGTGGGCCTCACTATGGCACTGGAGGAGGCCCATGACAGAAAGGTTAGACTGGGAATGGGAGGGGGAGTTGAAATGCTCGGCCACCGGGAGACCAGTTTGGCCAACGAGGGCTTGGCGGATCGCTTCGCTCAACACCTACATCGGCGAAACCAAGCGCAGGCTTGGCGATCGCTTCGCTCAACACCTGCGCTCGGTCCCGCGTTGGCCAAACTGGTCTCCCGGTGGCTGAGCACTTCAACTCCCCCTCCCATTCCCAGTCTGACCTTGTTGACCTTGCCTCTGTCCTGCACGAGATCCCCCCCCTCCCCCGCCAATCTAGTTTAAACCCTCCCGTGTAGCATTAGCAAAACATCCCACTAGGATGTTGGTCCCACCTCCAGTTTAGGTGCCACCCCGTCCCTTTGATACAGGTCACTCCTGTCCCGGAAGAGGTCCCAATGATCCAGAAATCTGAATCCCTGCCCCCTGCACCAACTCCTCAGCCACACATTCATTTCCCCTAGCTTCCCTGCAGGTTCTGCTTTCCAGTTTTCTACCCAATTCCGTAAATTCTTGTGGCAGAACCTCCTTCCTCTTCCTACCTGTTGTTATTTGTGCCAACATGCACAGCAACCTCCAGCTGCTCCCCCTCCCTCATTCTCCAGAGATGCTGCCTGACCCCCGCTGAGTTATCTCGGCACGGTGGCGCAGCGGTAGAGTTGCTGCCTTACAGCGAATGCAGCGCCGGAGACTCAGGTTCGATCCCGACTACGGGCGCCGTCTGTACGGAGTTTGTACGTTCTCTCCGTGACCTGCGTGGGTTTTCTCCGAGATCTTCGGTTTCCTCCCAGACTCCAAAGACGTACAGGTTTGTAGGTTAATTGACTGGGTAAATGTAAAATTGTCCCTGTGTGTTGGATAGTGTTAATGTGCGGGGATCGCTGGGCGG
Organism: Rhinoraja longicauda; assembly: GCF_053455715.1. Lineage (NCBI taxonomy): Eukaryota > Metazoa > Chordata > Chondrichthyes > Rajiformes > Arhynchobatidae > Rhinoraja > Rhinoraja longicauda. Next base: position 97,249,238 of record NC_135955.1, on the reverse strand, counting down.
CGCGGACCCGGTGGGCCGAAGGGCCTGTTTCCGCGCTGTATCTCTGCATCTATAAATCTAAAAATTCTTACTTTTCATTTGTTTGTTGGCTCAGTTCAGTGGAATCTGTTTAATGTCAAGTCAAGTCACGTTTATTGGTCACATACACATACAAGATGTGCAGTGAAATGAAAGGTCACGCACAGTCCAGCAATGGAGCAATAAAAATAAACAATTTCACACACAATCACAAACCAACACAAAACACACAAAAAAAAAGAAACATCCATCACAGTGAGTCTTTCCAGGTGAGACAGAGGTTCACCTGCACCTCCTCCAATCTCATCTATTCCATCCGCTGCTCTAGATGTCAACTTATTTACATCGGCGAAACCAAACGCAGGCTCGGCGATCGCTTCGCTCAACACCTGCGCTCGGTCCGCGTTGACCAATCTGATCTCCCGGTGGCCGAGCACTTCAACTCCCCCTCCCATTCCCAGTCTGACCTTTCTGTCATGGGCCTCCTCCAGTGCCATAGTGAGGCCCACCGGAAATTGGAGGAACAGCACCTCATATTTCGCCTGGGCAGCTTGCAGCCCGGTGGTATGAACATCGACTTCTCCAACTTTAGATAGTTCCTCTGTCCCTCTCTTCCGCTCCACCTTCCCAGTTCTCCCTCTATCTTCCTGTCTCCACCTATATCCTTCCTTTGTCCCGCCCCCCCCTGACATCAGTCTGAAGAAGGGTCTCAACCCGAAACGCCACCCATTCCTTCTCTACTGAGATGCTGCCTGACCCGCTGAGTTACTCCAGCATTTTGTGAATAAATACCTTCGATTTGTACCAGCATCTGCAGTTATTTTCTTATATATCCTCCAGTCCCCAGTGATGGAAAAGGGGGAGGGGAAAGGGAGGTCGAGGGGAGGAGGGAGGGGGGAAGGGGGAGGGTAGGTATGGGGGGGGGGAAGAGGGGAGGGAGAGGGAGGGGGGGAGAGGGGAGGGAGAGGGAGGGGGAGGGGAATAATTAGAGAATTCAATGTTCATTCCGCTGGGTTGTCCGCTCTTGTTAAGTCTACTTTGTTTTACTGTGTATCACGTTGATGAGTAGATGTTCCTAATCCACTTGTTTTAGTGGTTGCCTCATTTCACTCAATTTAGTCCCTTTTAAGTGCATTTGCTATTTTAAAATTCTGAGCCTCATTTCTTTGTTTGTTCTTCCTCAGGTGTGTAATGAATTCCATTTCCTGTACGTTTCTGGATCATATATCAATACAAACCAACTGTCGCAACGTTTAAGCAATAGTTAGGCAGGTACATGGATAGGACAGGTTTATAAGGTCATAAGTGATAGGAGCAGAATTAGGCCATTCGACCCATCAAGTCCACTCCACCATTCAATCACGGCTGATCTATCTCTCCCTCCTAACCCCATTCTCATGCCTTCTCCCCATAACCCCTGACACCTGTACTAATCGAGAATCCACCTATCTCTGCCTTAAAAATACCCACTGACTTGACCTCCACAACATTCTGTGGAAATGAATTCCACAGATTCACCCACCCTCTGACTAAAGAAATTCCTCCTCATTTCCTTCCTAAAGGAACGTCTAATTCTGAGGCTACGGGCCAAGCGCAGGCAGGTGGGACTAGTGTAGCTGGGACACGTTGGCCGGTGTTGGGCAAGTTGGGCCGAAGGGTCTGTTTCCACGCTGTATCACTCTATGACTCTAAACGTGTAGACAGACACATGGATAGGACAGATTTGGAGGGATATGGACCAAACACAGGCAGGTGGGGCTAGTGCAGCTGGGACATGTGGGCCGGTGTGGGCAAGTTGGGCCGAAGGGCCCGTTTCCACGCTGTATCACCCTATGACTCTAAGATCGCAGAATCACAGAAGTAAACCATTCGGCCACTAAGTTTGTACAAGCGCTATGTGAAAGCAAGGTGTAGAAGCGAGGACCGGAACAGTTCTTCCAGGTGATACAGAGGTTTACATGCACCTCGACTAATCTCATCTACTGCATCTAGTATTCCCGATGTGGCCTCCTCCCTGTACGTCGGCGAGAGCAAGCGTGGACAAGGCCTACAGGATCTCCCGGTTGTTAACCATTTTAACAAAAAATAAAAATAAAAATAAAATAAAACTGGGCGAAAAAATGAAACTTGGAAGGCAGCTCAACCGTGGCTAACGAGGGAAGTCCCAAGGAAGAGGCATATAAATTGGCCAGAAAAAGTGGCAAACCAGAGGACTGGGAGACATTGAGAACTCAACAGAAGACAAAGGGGTTAATTAAGAGGGGGGGAAAAAAGACTATGAAAGACAGCTTGCGGGGAATATAAAAACTGACTGTAAAAGTTTCTATTGACAAAATGCTGGAGTAACTCAGCAGGTCAGGCAGCATCTCAGGAGAGAAGGAATGGGTGACGTTTCGGGTCGAGACCCTTCTTCAGACTTCGCCAGAAGGGTCTCAACCCGAAACGTCACCCATTCCTTCTCTCCCGAGATGCTGCCTGACCTGCTGAGTTACTCCAGCATTTTGTGAATAAATACCTTCGATTTGTACCAGCATCTGCAGTTATTTTCTTACAGTAAAAGTTTCTGTAGGTATGTATAAAGGAAAAGATTAGAGAAGAATGTAGGTCCCTCACAGTCAGAGAATTTGCGGCACGGTGGCGCAACGGTAGAGTTGCTGCTTTACAGCGAATGCAGCACCGGAGACTCAGGTTCGATCCTGACTACGGGTGCTGTACTGTAAGGAGTTTGTACGTTCTCCCCGTGACCTGCGTGGGTTTTCTCCGAGATCTTCGGTTTCCTCCCACACTCCAAAGACGTACAGGTATGTAGGTTAATTGACTGGGTAAATGTTTAAAAAAATTGTCCCTAGTGTGTGTAGGATAGTGTTAATGTGCGGGGATCGCTGGGCGGCACGGACTTGGTGGGCCGAAAAGGCCTGTTTCCGCGCTGTATCTGAAATATGAAAATATGAAATATGAAAATATGAAAGGTGAATTTATAATGGGAAACAAGGAAATGGCAGAACAGTTAAACGAGTACTTTGGTTCTGTCTTCGCTAAGGAAGACACAAACAATCTCCTGGAAATACTAGGGGACCGAGGATCTAGTGGGAGGGAGGAACTGAAGAGAATCTACATTAGTCAGGAAATGGTGTTAGGTAAACTGTTGGACTGAAGGCAGATAAATCGCCAGGGCCTGATGGTCTGCATCCCAGAGTACTCAAGGAGTTGGCCCTAGAAATTGTGGATGCATTGGTGATCATTTTCCAATGTTCTCTCGAATCTGGATCAGTTCTTGTGGACTGGAGGGTGGCCAATGTAACTCCACTTTTTAAGAAAGGAGGGAGAGAGAAAACGGGGTCTTATAGACCAGTTAGCCTTACACGGAGATGCTGGAGTCGATCATTAAAGATGTTATAGCAGCACATTTGGAAAGCAGTGCCGGGATCGGTCAAAGTCAGCATGGATTTATGAAGGGGAAATCATGCTCGACTAATCTTTTGGAATTTTTTGAGGATGTAACAAGTAGAATGGATAAGGGAAAGCCAATGGTTGTGATGTATCTGGACTTTCAAAAAGCCTTTGACAAGGTCCCACACAAGAAATTAGTGTGCAAAATTAGAGCACATGATATTGGGGGTAGGGTACTGACATGGATAGAGAAGTGGTTGGCAGACAGGAAACAAAGAGTAGGAATTAACGGGTCCTTTTCAGAATGGCAGGCAGTGACTAGTGGGGTGCGACAAGGCTCGGTGCTGGGACCCCAGTTATTTACAATATATATTAATGATTTAGTCGAGGGAATTAAATGTAACATCTCTAAGTTTTTGGATAACACAAAGCTGGGTGGCAGTGCGAACTGTGAAGAGGATGCTATGAGGCTGCAGGGTGACTTGCATAGGTTGGGTGAGTGGGCAGATGCAGTATAATGTGGATAAATGTGAGGTTATCCACTTTGGTGGCAAGAACAGGAAGGCAGATTATTGTCTGAATGGTGTCAGATTAGGAGAAGGGGAGGTGCAACGAGACTTGGGTGTGCTTGTACATCAGTCACTGAAAGTAAGCATGCAGGTACAGCAGGCAGTGAAGAAAGCCAATGGCATGTTGGCCTTCATTGCGAGAAGGTTTGAGTATAGAAGCCAGGAGGTCCTACTGCAGTTGTACAGGGCCCTGGTGAGACCGCACCTGGAGTACTGTGTGAAATTTTGGTCTCCTAATTTGAGGAAGAACATTATTGCTATTGAGGGAGTGCAGCATAGGTTCACCAGGTTAATTCCCCGGATGGCGGGACTGACATATGATGAAGGAATGGGTCGACTGGGCTTGTATTCGCTGGAATTTAGAAGGATGAGAGGGGATCTTATAGAAACATATAAAATTCTTCAAGGATTGGACAGAGTAGATGCAGGAAAAATGTTCCCGATGTTGGGGGAGTCCAGAACCAGGGGTCACAGTTTAAGAATAAGGGGTAGGCCATTTAGGACTGGGATGAGGATTTTTTTTTCCACTGTGAATCTGTGGAAGGCAGTGGAGGCCAATTCACTGGATGTTTTCAAGAGAGAGTTAAATTTAGCACTTAGGGCTAAAAGGAATCAAGGGATATGGGGAAAAAGCAGGAACGAGATTCTGATTTTAGATAGATAGATAGATAGAGATAGACAATAGGTGCAGGAGGAGGCCATTCGGCCCTTCGAGCCAGCACCACCATTCAATGTGATCATGGCTGATCATTCTCAATCAGTACCCCGTTCCTGCCTTCTCCCCATACCCCCTGACTCCGCTATCCTTAAGTGTAAGAAAATAACTGCAGATGTTGGTACAAATCGAAGGTTTGTACAAATCGAAGCTGGTACAAATCGAAGCTCTTCCCCTCTTCCATTGTAGATGAGGCTCTCACTAGGGTCTCTTCTACATCCCGCAGCTCCGCTCTTGCTCCCCCTCCCCCCACTCGTAACAAGGACAGAATCCCCCTCTTTCTCACCTTCCACCCCACCAGCCAGCGTATCCAACAAATCATTCGCCAACATTTCCGTCACCTACAACGGGACCCCACCACTGGCCTCATCTTCCCATCCCCTCCCCTTTCTGCATTCCGCAGAGACCGTTCCCTCCGTAACTCCCTGGTCCACTCGTCCCTTCCTACCCAAACCACCCCAACCCAGGGCACTTTCCCCTGCAACCGCAGGAGATGCAACACCTGTCTCTTTACCACCCCCCTCAACTCCATCCAAGGACCCAAACAGTCTTTCCAGGTGAGACAGAGGTTCACCTGTACCTCCTCCAACCTCATCTATTGCATCCGCTGCTCTAGATGTCAACTTCTTTCCATCGGCGAAACCAAACGCAGGCTCGGCGATCGCTTCGCTCAACACCTTCGCTCATTCCGCCTCAACCAACCTGATCTCCCGGTGGCTGAGCACTTCAACTCCCCCTCCCATTCCCAGTCTGACCTTTCTGTCATGGGCCTTCTCCAGTGCCATAGTGAGGCCCACCAGAATTTGGAGGAACAGCACCTCATATTTCGCCTGGGCAGCTTGCAGCCCAGTGGTATGAACATTGACTTCTCCAACTTTAGATAGTTCCTCTGTCCCTCTCTTCCCCTCCCCCTTCCCAGATCTCCCACTGTCTTCCTGTCTCCACCTATATCCTTTCTTTGTCCCGCCCCCCTGACATCAGTCCGAAGAAGGGTCTCGACCCAAAACGTCATCCATTCCTTCTCTCCCGAGATGCTGCCTGACCTGCTGAGTTACTCCAGCATTTTGTGAATAAATACCTTCTGATTTTGGATGATCAGCCATGATCATGTTGAATGGCGGTGCTGGCTCGAAGGGCCGAATGGCCTACTCCTGCACCTATTTTCTATGTTTCTAACTCATCTTCCCGTTCCCACACTGTCCTTACTGTCCTGCGCCTCCTCCATTGCCAGAGTAAAGCCACAATGAGAGGGGATCTTATCGAAACGTATAAGATTATTAAGGGGTTGGAAACATGTTCCCAATATTGGGGGAGTGCAGAACAAGGGGCCACAGTTTAAGAATAAGGGGTAGGCCATTTAGAACTGAGATGAGGAAAAGCTTTTTCAGTCAGAGAGTTGTGAATCTGTGGAATTCTCTGCCTCGGAAGGCAGTGGAGGCCAGTTCTCTGAATGCATTCAAGAGAGAGCTAGATAGAGCTCTTAAGGATAGCGGAGTCAGGGGGTATGGGGAGAAGGCAGGAACGGGGTACTGATTGAGAATGATCAGCCATGATCACGTTGAATGGCGGTGCTGGCTCGAAGGGCCGAATGGCCTCCTCCTGCACCTATTGTCTATTGACACCCAAATGCTAGAGTAACTCTTTCTCTTCAAATCTTTTTATTAAATTTCAAAAATTGATAAGCATAACAGTGATATTGATACATAGGGATCAAGATTACATTAACAACAAATGTAACCTATATATAAATCCAGTTTCAAAATACATATAGGGTATAGACCTCCCAGTCTCTATGTAATCGTAGCTTTAAAAAAAGGTTAAAAGAGGATTTACATATTTTAAAAAAGTTTTTTTTGAAAATTAACCCCCTAAACTAAAATAGCAAACAAACAAAGAAAACAAACAAAAAAAACAGAATCTGGGCTGCAAAATATTTCAACAGTTTAGACGTCAAATCCGTTCCACCGTATAAAGGTAAAATATTATTATAACGGCTGGAGAGGGAACAACTTATATCATGTGAAAATATTGAATAAAGCTTCCCCAAGTCCTATCAGATTTAACCGAGGGCTCAACAATATCACTTCTTAATCTTTTCTAAATTTAAAACATGATATCGTTTCAGAATACCATTGGAGTGTGGTGGGAGGATTAGAGTCTTTCCATTTCAATAAAACAGATCTTCTGGCAATTAATGTAGTAAAAGCAATCAACCGATGGGCAGAAAGGGACAGATGAATAGAATCTAACATTGGTAGCCCAAAAACTGCAGTGGTAGGATGAGGTTGTAAATCAATACCTAAAACTACAGAAATAGTATCAAAAATTTATTTCCAATATTTTTCCAAAAGTGGGCAAGACCAAAACAGATATAGCTCTTAAGGATAGCGGAGTCAGGGGGTATGGGGAGAAGGCAGGAATGGGGTACTGATTGAGAATGATCTGCCATGATCACATTGAGAATGATCAGCCATGATCACATTGAATGGTGGTGCTGGCTTGAAGGGCCGAATGGCCTCCTCCTGCACCTATTACCTATTATCTAGTGGAGTGCCCCAAGGATCTGTGTTGGGTCCACTGTTGTTTGTCATTTACATTAATGATCTGGATGATGGTGTGGCAAATTGGATTAGTAAATATGCAGATGATACTAAGATAGGTGGAGTAGTTGATAGTGAGGTAGATTTTCAAAGTCTACAGAGAGACTTGGGCCTTTTGGAAGGGTGGGCTGAAAGATGGCAGATGGAGTTGAATGCTGATAAGTGTGAGGTGCTGCATTTTGGTAGGACAAATCAAAATAGGACGTACAGGGTAAATGGTAGGGAATTGAGGAATGCAGTGGAACAGAGGGATCTGGGAATAACTGTGCATTGTTCCCTGAAGGTGGAATCTCATGTGGATAGTGTGGTGAAGAAGGCGTTTGGTATGCTTGCCTTTATAAATCAGAGCATCGAGTATAGAAGTTGGGATGTAATGTTGAAATTGTACAGGGCATTGGTGAGGCCGAATCTGGAGTATGGTGTGCAGTTCTGGTCGCCAAATTATAGGAAGGATGTCGACAGAATGGAGAGGGTACAGAGGAGATTTACTAGAATGTTGCCTGGGTTTCAGCACTTAGGCTACAGAGAGAGGTTGAACAGGTTGGGTCTTTATTCTTTGGAGCGTAGAAGGTTGAGGGGGGACTTGATAGAGGTTTTTAAAATTTTGAGAGGGACGGACAGAGTTGACGTGGGTAGGCTTTTCCCTTTGAGAGTGGGGAAGATTCCAACTAGGGGACATAGCTTCAGAATTGAGGGACAAAGGTTTAGGGGTAACATAAGGGGGAACTTCTTTACTCAGAGGGTTGTGGCTGTATGGAATGGGCTTCCGGTGGAAGTGGTGGAGGCTGGCTCGATTTTATTATTTAAGAGTAAATTGGATAGGTATATGGATGAGAGGGGATTAGAGGGTTATGGTCTGAGTGCAGGTAGATGAGACTAGGTCAGGGAGAATGGTCGGCGTGGACTGGTAGGGCCGGACAGGCCTGTTTCCATGCTGTAGTTGTTATATGTTATATGTTATATGTCTATTGTCTATTGTCTATTGTCCTGGCAACATCCTCGTAAATCTTTTCTGAACCCTTTCAAGCTTGGCAATATCTTTCCTGCAACATGGTGCCCAGAACTGAACACAATATTCTAAATGCGGTCTCACCAACGTCTTATACAACTGCAACACGACCTCCCGACAGATGAGCATGTTGTTACATTTAAAATATAATTCCCTCGCTTTGTCACTTTCTTGGCATATATGTTAACACTACCTGCCTTGTACACACACACCGCTGACCAAATAACTTTTCAGGAGAGTTTCTCTGTAGTTTTGCAGCAATACAAACACAGAACATTGAAAAACATTAACTTGGCAGATTATAAAAAAGAACTTTTCATCGCATGGTTCCCCCTTCCAAATTACCTTAGCTCGTTTTGTTTCATACTGTTCCAATAAATCCATGCCTTTAATAATATTACCATTTGCTCATCTGCACGATCTTCCTCATTGGAGACTCTCCGACTGCCTTCAATTAAACTTCACAAGACTTTATCTTGCACTGAACGTTCATATCATATCATCATATCATATCATATATCATATCATATATATACAGCCGGAAACAGGCCTTTTCGGCCCTCCAAGTCCGTGCCGCCCAGCGATCCCCGTACATTAACACTATCCTATACCCACTAGGGACAATTTTTACATTTACCCAGCCAATTAACCTACATACCTGTACGTCTTTGGAGTGTGGGAGGAAACCGAAGATCTCGGAGAAAACCCACGCAGGTCACGGGGAGAACGTACAAACTCCTTACAGTGCAGCACCCGTAGTCAGGATCGAACCTGAGTCTCCGGCGCTGCATTCGCTGTAAAGCAGCAACTCTACCGCTGCGCTACGTTATCCCCCTTCATCCTGTATCTGTACACTGTGGACAGCTAGATGGTAATCATGTATAGTCTTTCCGCTGACAGGTTAGCACGCAACAAAAAAGCTTTTTACTGCACCTCGATACACGTGAGAATAAACTAAACTAAACTGACCAAGATTGATTCACCCACATTCAGTAATCCCATTCTGTCTTCTCCGTAAGTCAATACGGCTGCTGTCAGTACGGAGTTTGTACGTTCTCCCCGTGACCTGCGTGGGTTTTCTCCGAGATCTTCGGTTTCCTCCCACACTCCAAAGACATAGAAACATAGAAAATAGGTGCAGGAGGAGGCCATTTGGCCCTTCGAGCCAGCACCACCATTCAATGTGATCATGGCTGATCATTCTTAATCAGTACCCCGTTCCTGCCTTCTCCACATACCCCCTGACTCTGCTATCCTTAACAATAGACAATAGGTGCAGGAGGAGGCCATTTGGCCCTTCGAGCCAGCACCACCATTCAATGTGATCATGCTGATTATTCTCAATCAGTACCCCATTCCTGCCTTCTCCACATACCCCCTGACTCCGCTATCCTTAAGAGCTCTATCTAGCTCCCTCTTGAATGCATTCAGAGAACTGGCCTCCACTGCCTTCTGAAGCAGAGAATTCCACAGATTTACAACTCTCTGACTGAAAACGTTTTTCCTCATCTCCGTTCCAAATGGCCTACCCCTTATTCGTAAACTGTGGCCCCTGGTTCTGGACTCCCCCAACATTGGGAACATGTTTCCTGCCTCTAACGTGTCCAACCCCTTAATAATCTTATATGTTTCGATAAGATCCCCTCTCATCCTTCTAAATTCCAGTGTATACAAGCCCAGTCACTCCAGTCTTTCAACATATGACAGTCCCGCCATTCCGGGAATTAACCTAGTGAACCTACGCTGCACGCCCTCAATAGCAAGAATATCCTTCCTCAAATTTGGAGACCAAAACTGCACACAGTACTCCAGGTGCAGCCTCACTAGGGCCCTGTACAACTGCAGAAGGACCTCTTTGATCCTATAGATTTTTAGATTTAGATTTAGAGATTCAGCACGGAAACAGGCCCTTCGGCCCACCGAGTCCGCGCCGCCCAGCGATCCCCGCACATTAACACTATCCTACACACACTAGGGACTATTTTTACATTTTACCCAGTCAATTAACCTACATACCTGTACGTCTTTGGAGTGTGGGAGGAAACCGAAGATCTCGGAGAAAACCCACGCAGGTCACGGGGAGAACGTACAAACTCCGTACAGACGGCCCCCATAGTCAGGATCGAATCTGAGTCTCAGGCGCTGCATTCGCTGTAAGGCAACAACTCTACCGCTGCGCCACCGTGCCGCATATACTCTACTCCTCTTGTTATGATAGCTGGTATGTACATTAATTGGCTTGGTAAATGCAAAAATCGTCCCTATTGGGTGTAGGATGGCGTTAACGTGCGGGGATCGCTGGTCGGCGCGGTCCCGGCGGGCCGAAAGGGCCTGTTTCCGGGCTGTATCTCTAAAAACTAAAGGTCAGCCGAGTGGACTCGATGGGCCGAATGGCCTAATTCTACTCCTAGGACTTGTGAATGGGCTGAATCAAGGCACTCATCTTGTGTGGTATTTGTTGGGTGTACAGCCATGTCTCGGCAACGTTCGATACAGTGATTGGAGGCATTGATGGCTCAGGAAACCACATAATCCACATTGTTCATCCACTTCCCCCTCAGCTGAACGAGAGAAGGCTATTGCAAAAAGAAAAGTGAACCTTGTCTTTTCCCTGAGTTCAGTCCCACGGTGTCGCGCACTATTCTTTGAGTTTGCAGGTGTCAACTGTTGTTCGGTGGTCACATTTCCGCCAATGGATTAGAAGGATGTGGATCCAGGTTCCACTCAGGGACCTCAGCACCACACCCAAGGAGCACATTGTGACAGGAGGAAGATGGACACAAAAAGCTGGAGTAACTCAGCAGATCAGGCAGCATCTCCGGACACTGAGAGTCAGGGGAAAGGGAAACGAGAGAAATAGGGGTCTCGACCCGAAACGTCGCCCATTTCTTCTCTCCTGAGATGCTGCTTGACCCGCTGAGTTACTCCAGCATTTTGTGAATAAATACCTTCCAGAGATGTAGACGGCAATATGGAAAGATATAGAACAAATGAATGGAAGACACAAAATGTTGAAAGACTGGAGTGGCTAGGCTTGTATACACTGGAATTTAGAAGGATGAGAGGGGATCTTATCGAAACATATAAAAATATTAAGGGGTTGGACACGTTAGAGGCAGGAAACATGTTCCCAATGTTGGGGGAGTCGAGAACCAGGGGCCACAGTTTAAGAATAAGAGGTAGGCCATTTAGAACAGAGATGAGGAAAAACCTTTTCAGTCAGAGAGTTGTGAATCTGTGGAATTCTCTGCCTCAGCGGGCAGTGGAGGCCAATTCTCAGAATGCATTCAAGAGAGAGCTAGATAGAGCTCTTAAGGATAGCAGAGTCAGGGGGTATGGGGAGAAAGCAGGAACGGGGTACTGATTGAGAATGATCAGCCATGATCACATTGAATGGCGGTGCTGGCTCGAAGGGCCGAATGGCCTATTCCTGCACCTATTGTCTATTGTCTATTGTCTATTGTCTATTGCCTACACACAGGGACAAATGTATACATTTCTATACATCTAATGTAGACAATAGACAATAGAAAATAGGCAATAGGCAATAGACAATAGACAATAGACAATAGACAATAAACAATAGGTGCAGGAGGAGGCCATTCGGCACTTCGAGCCAGCACCGCCATTCAATGTGATCATGGCTGATCATTCTCAATCAGTACCCCGTTCCTGCCTTCTCCCCATACCCCCTGACTCCGCTATCCTTAAGAGCTCTATCTAGCTCTCTCTTGAACGCATGTACATTCTATGCATCTCTCCACATTCATAGGGAATCAAAAGGCCAGGGGTGACCAGCAGACGTCTCTCAGAGAAGAAACGAGCTGCTAAATAGGGAGGAGGAAGTGCACACGGGCTCTCAATGGGATTCTGTGACCTGGAAATTGCTTTGTGGAGCAGATTTCTGTGCAGAAAGCAAAGCAATTGAATTTACGACTCCTTTGATAAATGATAAATGTACAGACTAGCTTGTCTGTACATGGGTCATGCAGCTTGCTAAATCTGTTCCAGACCCTGTAGGCATCTGATGAACAGGGACCACTGGTATGTGGGATGATGTCAAATGGTGTGTGAACCATGCCTGAATGTCGCTTGAACAAAGTTTGTGGGTGCATCAAAAAGCCCAACTAGGGCGGTCACGGTGGCGCAGCGGTAGAGTTGCTGCCTTACAGCGAACGCAGCGCCGGAGACCCGGGTTTGATCCTGACTACGGGCGCCGTCTGTACGGAGTTTGTACGTTCTCCCCGTGACCTGCGTGGGTTTTCTCCGAGATCTTCTGTTTCCTCCCACACTCCAAAGACGTACAGGTTTGTAGGTTAATTGGCTTGGTAAATGTAAAAAATGGTCCCTAGTGGGTGTAGGATAGTGTTAGTGTGCGGGGATCACTGGTCGGCGCGGACCCAGTGGGCCGAAAGGGCCTGTTTCCGCGCTGTATCTCTAAACTAAACTAAACTAAACTACACCAATACAAGTGTGAACAAGGCAGATACTTAGACACAGCTTAGTTTATTGTCACGTGTACTGAGGTACAGTGAAAAGCTTTTGTTGCATGCTAAGCAGTCAGTGGAAAGACAATACATGATTACAATCGAACCATCTACAGTGCACATGACCTTGCAACCAGAGAGAAAATTGTTTGATCATTTATCAAAGTTTAGTGCAAGTTAAACCTGCAAAGGTACTTGCAGGGGAACAATGGTTCACACCAACGCCTCCACTTCCTTAGAAGGCAATAGACAATAGAAAATAGACAATAGACAATAGACAATAGACAATAGACAATAGACAATAGACAATAGACAATAGACAATAGATAATAGGTGCAGGAGGAGGCCTTTCGGCCCTTTGAGCCAGCACCGCCATTCAATGTGATCATGGCTGATCATTCTCAATCAGTATCCTGTTCCTGCCTTCTCCCCATACCCCCTGACTCCGCTATCCTTAAGAGCTCTATCTAGCTCTCTCTTGAATGCATTCAGAGAATTGGCCTCCACTGCCTTCTGAGGCAGAGAATTCCACAGATTTACAACTCTCTGACTGAAAACGTTTTTCCTCATCTCAGTTCTAAATGGCCTACCCCTTATTCTTAAACTGTGGCCCCTGGTTCTGGACTCCCCCAACATTGGGAACATGTTTCCTGCCTCTAACGTGTCCAACCCCTTAATAATCTTATATGTTTCGATAAGATCCCCTCTCATCCTTCTAAATTCCAGCGTAAATAAGGCTTAGGATGTCCGGCATGTCTCCACCGACTCTCACCAACTACAGACGCGCCGTGGAAAGCATTTTATCAGGACGCATCACAACATGGTTTGGGAACAGCCCCATCGCAGATCGCAAGCAATTGCAGAGAATTGTGGACGCAGCCAAGACCATCACACAAACCAACCTCCCTTCCATTGACTCATGGATGGAATGGCCAACCTTCCTTCCAGTTATTTCGAGAGGGCTTGCATACAAAAAAAAGGGATGCAATGCTGAGGCTCTATAAGGCCCATTTGGAATATTGTGAGCAATTTTGGGCACCGTATCTGAGGAAGGATGTGCTGGATCTGGAGAGGGTCCCAGAGGAGGTCTGCAAGAATGATCTCACGAATGAGTGGATTAACATATGATGAGCGTTTGCCGGCACTGGGCCTGTACTCGCTGGAGTTTAGAAGAACGAGGGGGGACCTCATTGAAACGTACAGAATAGTGAAAGGCTTGGATAGAGTGGATGTGGAGAGGATGTTTCCACTAATGGGAGAGTCTAGGACCAGAGGTCACAGCCTCAGAATTAAAGGACGTTCCTTTAGGAAGGAGATGAGGAGGAATTTTTTTTTTGTCAGAGGGTGGTGAATCTGTGGAATTCTTTGCCACAGAAGACTGTGGAGGCCAAGTCAGTGGATATTCTTAAGGCAGAGGTAGATAGATTCTTGATTAGTACGGGTGTCAGGGGTTATGGGTTATGGGGAGAAGGCAGGAGAATGGGGTTAGGAGGGAGAGATAGATCAGCCGTGATTGAATGGCGGAGTAGACTTGATGGGCCGAATGGTCTAATTCTGCTCCTATCACTTATCACCTTGCAACCAGAAAGCAAAATATTGGATCATTTATCAAAGTTTGAAAGTTCAAAGTTTCAGCATGCTCCCTGTGTGATTTCAGCTTGAGTTCTACTTGCAGCCAGCCCTTGTTAACAAATGCCAAGCTTGCTAACACTGCGTCGAGCTGGCTTGCACTGCCTCCAGCCACACTACATCACTTGCTGGGAGCCCCGCGTGAGATTAATCCGACCCGTGGCAAAATCATAACCACGACTGACAGGGCAGAATAGAGAGCGCAGGCAGCATGGTGGAGGATGGAGAAGATGGAGAGGTGTCCTCAATCCATCGACTCCCGGGACATGGTCAAAGGGCAGAGGAAGACAGTAGTCAAAGATGTTGAAACTAAGACTTTAGTTCAAAGGACAGAGGTTCAGTTTGTTTGGGTTTTTTTTTTGTGTGTACCTATAACCACAACAACCTGACTGCGGGATAGCGGCAGGAGAAGGGAAATACATTGTGGCCTTCCATCACAGTGAGGAGAGGACTGGAGGAGACTCACTGTGATGGATGTTTCTTTGATGGATGTTTCTTTTTTTGTGTGTTTTTGGGGTTGTGTAATTTTAATGCCTATTTAATGCTTTTATTGTTGGACTGTGGGTGACTGAATTTCGTCCAATATTGGATGACAAATAAAGCTATCTTGAATCTTGAATGTGTGTACATGTGTGTGTGTGTGTGTGTGTGTGTGTGTGTGTGTGTGTGTGTGTGTGTGTGTGTGTGTGTGTGTGTGTGTGTGTGTGTGTGTGTGTGTGTGTGTGCGTGTGTGTGTGTGTGTGTGTGTGTGTGTGTATATATACATATATATATGATCTATATATATCATCGGCGGTCACTGGAAGCGAGTGTGACTGTCCTCTCCATACGGTCGGACGTCTGTGCGTGACTTTGTTTAACGTGGGGAGACTGGTGCACAGACAGCCACCACACGGTCCTTGACAGATCTGGGTCAGGATCCAGTGGTGTGGAGTCCAAGACGACCGGGGACCCTTTTCTGCTGCAGCCTTCATCCATCCGCCTTCCCAGCCGTCGTGACGCTCCACTAAAGTCAGCCGTCATCCTCCCTCCGCCTGTTCCACCGTTGGTTGGATCGCTCTTTGTCAGGGACCTCCCCCTCGACCTCTCCGCCATGGGTGACCCTACCAGGAGCGTAGCTCCAGACGGCATCGCTCTCAGGATCTCAGGACCACACGAGCTTCTCCACCACGACACGGTGACAATCCATGGAGAAGATTTATATATATATAAATCAGTCTGAAGAAGGGTCTCGACCCGAAACGTCACCCATTCCTTCTCTCCTGAGATGCTGCCTGACCTGCTGAGTTACTCCAGCACTTTGTGAATAAATACCTTTGATTTGTACCAGCATCTGCAGTTATTTTCTTATACTATATATATGTGTGTGTGTGTGTGTGTGTGTGTGTGTGTGTGTGTGTGTGTGTGTGTGTGTGTGTGTGTGTGTGTGTGTGTGTGTGTGTGTGTGCGTGTATTTGAATGTGTATATATGCACACACTGAACTTTTTGTTTCTCTCTCGTTTATTATATTATCATATCATATCATATATATACAGCCGGAAACAGGCCTTTTCGGCCTTCCAAGTCCGTGCTGCCCAGTGATCCCCGTACATTAACACTATCCTACACCCACTAGGGACAATTTTTTTTACATTTACCCAGCCAATTAACCTACATACCTGTACGTCTTTGGAGTGTGGGAGGAAACCGAAGATCTCGGAGAAAACCTGTAAAGCAGCAACTCTACCGCTGCGCCACCGTGCACATACTGTTTACAGTGCACTATGTTTATATATTCTGTTGTCCTGATGCAAGTAAGGATGTCATTGTACTATCTAGTCTCTATCCGATCTATCTGATCATATTCGGGTCTCGTCCCGAAACGTCACCCATTCCTTCTCTCCCGAGATGCTGCCTGACCCGCTGAGTTCCTCGAGCATTCTTTGTCTCTACAGTTCTATGTTCTATGTTCTTAAACTGAATGGCCTCACCTGAGTGTTTAGTTTAGTTTAGTTTAGTTTAGTTCAGAGATACAGTGCGGAAACAGGCCCTTTGGCCCACCGAGTCCGCGCCGACCAGCGATCCCCGCGCACTTACACTATTCTACACACACGAGGGACAATTTACAATTATACCAAACCAATTAACCTACAAACCTGTGCGTCTTTGGAGTGTGGGAGGAAACCGAAGATCTCGGAGAAAACCCGCACGGTCACGGGGAGAACGTACAAACTCCATACAGACGGCGCCCGTAGTCAGGATCGAACCCGGGTGTAAGGCAGCAACTCTACCGCTGCGCCACCGTGCCGAGTGGTCAAAGTCAATGGAAGCATCTCCAAATGTATTACCCTGCCAGAAGCACAATCGGTGTTGAACAGAACTCCATCTTCCCCACCCCTCATTATGCTTTTAATTAATGAGTGCCAGCAGCAAGGCTTAGTTACAGGACGAGCAAGATGAGCAGCTTCACTGATCCTTGGATTAAGTCTGAATCTGACCATGGCAGCTGGGAGTTTTAAAGGGATCCAGAATTAAAATAAAAAGCTAGATTCACCAATAGTGAACATGAAACTACTGGATTGGCATTATGAACACAACCAGAGTTTACTGATATCCTTCAGGGAACGAAACTTGCCATCGTTATTTGGTATTAGACCAAGTGGACCCGTTGGGCCCAAACCTCTCCTGCATTGATGAAGCACCCCCTCCTGCCCCCCCTCCCCCCTTCCCCTCCCTTTCCACCCATCCCCCTCACCCCTCCCCCTCCCCCTCCACCCGCCCCCTCACCTTCCCCATCCCACTCTCCCCCTTCCGCCCCCCTGCCCCTCCTCCCCTTCCCCCCTCCCCACCTCCCCACCTCCCCCTCCCCCCACCCTCCTCCACCCTCCCCCCCATCACCTACCCTCTTCCTCCTCCCCTCCCCCCATCCACCTACCCTCTTCCCCCTCCCCCCGCCCCCGAGGAGAACGTACAAACTCCATACAGACAATTTACAGAAGCCAATTAACCTACAAACCTGAGCGTCATTGGAGTGTGGGATGAAACCAGAGCACCCAGTCTGCACTCTATCTGGGAGATATGGAATTATTCATTTGACCTATGGGGGAATGGGATATATTGCATAACAACAACTGTAAAGTCTTTTACTTAAGTTGATGACCTGATCGCTCAGCTATTTACTGTAGCTCGGTACACGTGACCATAAACCAAGCAAAACTAAATTAAACCTTTTTCGTGATTACATTTACATGCTGGGCCCAGGGCAGGTCACCTGTGATTAGGGTTGCCAACTATCCCGTATTAGCTGGTACATCCCTTATTTTGGGCTAAATTGCTTTGTCCCGCATGGGACCGCCCTTGTCCCGTATTAGGCCTGGATTGCACTGTAGGCCCGGACACTGTGGGCCCGGACACTATGGGCCCAGACACTGTAGGCCCGGACACTGTGGGCCCGGACACTGTGGGCCCGGACACTATGGGCCCAGACACTGTAGGCCCGGACACTGTGGGCCCGGACACTGTGGGCCCGGACACTATGGGCCCAGACACTGTAGGCCCGGACACTGTGGGCCCGGACACTGTGGGCCCGGACACTATGGGCCCGGACACTGTAGGCCCAGACACTGTAGGCCCGGACACTGTAGGCCCAGGGGTCTCTGTAGACCCGGACAGTGTAGGCCCGGAGGTCCGGGTGCTGCCTAATGGAGGTTGCTTAGCAACCTGCCTCCAGGCCTGGGCGACCACCATTGGTGGAGCTGGAGCAAGTGGCCGCTGGCTTGGTGAGGTCATGTGGGGCGCGGGGCGGTGACGTCACCTTTTGTCCCTAATTAGGGAGTGAGAAAGTTGGCAACCCTACCTGTAATGTTCACTCCCAGGAAGCTGAAGCTCCTAACAAAGGCAACTGCAATTAGACCACTAGTGGTGTGCCTCAGGGTTCGGTGCCAGGCCCATTACTGTTTATCATCAACATGAATGATTTGGATGAGAACGTACATGACAAGGTTAGCAAATTTGCAGATGATTTATGAGAAAGATGTTGCCAGGCTTCGAGAGACTGAGCTATAGGGGGAGGTTGAACAGGCTGGGACTCTATACCTTGGAGCGCAGGAGGATGAGGGGTGAACTTATAGAGGTGTATAAAATCATGAGAGGAATAGATCGGGTAGATGGACAGAGTCTCTTGCCCAGAGTAGGGGAATCTAGAACCACAGGTTTAAGATGAAGGGGGAAAGATTTAATAAGAATCCGAGGGGTACCTTTTTAACACAAAGCTCTGTGTAACCTGTCTAACTGTTTCTTAAATGTTGGGATAGTCCCAGCCCCAACTACCTCCTCTGGCAGCTCGTTCCATACACCCACCACCCCTTGTGTGAAAAAGTTGCCCCTCGGATTCCTATTAAATCTTTTCCCCTTCACCTTGAACCTATGTCCTCTGGTCCTCGATTCACCTACTCTGGGCACGAGACTCTGTGCATCTACCCGATATATTTCTCTCATGATTTTGTACCCAAGGAACCTTCCATGTTAGACCATTTCTATCCCTTTTGCTGAAGTTACAATTTGCCCCCGGGCCCAGAGACAGAAATTCAACATGCCTGCAACAGCACAAAGTTATGTTCACCAGTCACCACAGAAAACTGCGTTTCTGGTTCATCCAGTTATGACTACGAACTAATGTTCATAACTTCATGTCATCAGAGCAGAATTAGGCCATTCGGCCCATCAAGTCTACTCCGCCATTCAATCATGGCTGATCTAGCTTTCTCTCATAACCCCATTCCCCTACCTTCTCCCCATAACCCCTGACACCCGCACTAATCAAAAATCTGTCATTCTCCACCTTAAAAATATCCATTGACTTGGCCTCCACAGTCTTTTGTGGCAATGAATTCCACAGATTCACCACCCTCTGACTAAATAAATCCCCCCCTCTCATCTCCTTTCTAAAGGTACGTCCTTTTATTTTGAGAATCAGGTATAAATATATATGTACATCTATACATGTGTCGTGTATATCATGAATAAATACTTTCCAAAGTAAGATCAGATTGAGAGAATTGCTTCCATTGTTAAACTAGGCAAGTGATTAATTAAAAAATCTAAACATTTTGTCCACTGACAGACGAAGTGAATAACATTGGTTATAATAATAATAATAATACATTTATTTTATATAGCGCCTTATCACATGCTCAAAGCGCTTTACAAAAACAATTAACATAGAAACAAACAGACAAACTATCCTGACGGAAAAGCGGCGAATACTCAACGCCAGCGTGTTCGCCCGCCCCGGATCGCGGGGCTTGGGTCACGGACATTTCACCGTCCGGCGCGGCCTAAAATAGGCCATGGAATTTTCTCTGCTCGGCGGGGGCTTCAATGTCGGGAGCCCTGACCGCCCCGACTTGCAGCGGGGCTTGGGTCGGCCCGTTGCGGACATTTCACCGTCCGGCGCAGCCTGGAACATGGCAACGACAACAGCCTGACCGCAGGAGAAGACGGCAGGGGAAGAGAAAAGACATTCTGGCCTTCCATCACAGTGAGGAGGGGACTGGAGGAGACTCACTGTGATGGATGTTTCTTTTTGGGGGGTTTTGTGTTGGTTGGGGTTGTGTAATTTGCTTATTTTATTGCTCTTATTGTTGGACTGTGGGTGACGAAATTTCGTTCAAAAAACTTGTTTTTTGGATGACAAATAAAGATATCTTGAATCTTGAATCTTGAATCTCTCACGTCAGGGTCCGGCAGTATAAAAAGCACAAGACACACAGATATAATTTTTTACACAAACAGCCATCACAGTGATTGCTCTAGGCATACCCTCACTGTGATGGAAGGCAAAGTCTTATCTCCTCCTCATTCTTCTCCCGTGGTGCCACGAGGTGATCGAGGCTCCCAACTTTTTGAAGCCCCCACCGGGCGATGGAAAGTCCCAGGGCCGAGCCGAGCAGGCCGATGAAAGTCCTGAGCCCCCACCGGGCGATGGAAAGTCCCAGGGCCGAGCCGAGCCGAGCAGGCCGATGAAAGTCCTGAGCCCCCACCGGGCGATGGAAAGTGCTGCGGCCGGGCCACGCAGGGCGATGAAGGGCCTGCGGGCGGGTTGATCGTACCTCGCGCTTCGGGGCGGTCGAAGCTGCTACGGCTGGAGCTCCCAAAAGCCGGTCGCCAGCCAGGGACCTGCGAACTCCCGATGTTGCGGTCTGCAGGGCCCACGGCCGAAGCCTCCGAGATGGTAAGTCCAGGCCCTGCGACCAGAGTCTTTGAGGTCGATCCCAGCTGGAGGCCGCCGACTCCACAATGTTAGGCCGTAGCGCGAACGGAGTTATCTTGTTACAATGGCACCTGTCAAGGGGTGGGATATATTAGGCAGCAAGTGAACAGTCAGTTCTTGAAGTTGATGTGTTGGATGCAGGAGAAATGGGCAGGAGTAAAGACCTGAGCGACTTTGACAAGGGCCAAATTGTTATGGCCAGACGACTGGGTCAGAGCATCTCTGAAACGGCAAGGCTTGTGGGGTGCTCCCGGTCAGCAGTGGTGATTACCTACCGACAGTGGTCCGAGGAGGGACAAACCACAAACCGGCGACAGACAGGGTGTTGGGCGCCCAAGGCTCATCGATGCGCGAGGGCAACGAAGGCTATCCCGTCTGGTCCGAACCGACAGAAGGTCGACTGTGGCACAAGTCACGGAAAATGTTGATGGTGGTCACGGGAGGAATGTGTCACAATACACAGTGCATCGCACCCTGCTGCGTATGGGGCTGCACACGGAGGACCAACAGCATATTAGGCAGGTGGTCATAATGGTTTGGCTCATCAGGTCATAACATTTTGGCTGATCGGTGTATTGGCCGATGAAGGCAAGTGTGTCAAATGCCAAGTTCAACACCCCGTCTACCTGCGCCACCACATTTCTGCCACTGGGAGGCTGCTGCTCTACCGCTGCGCCACTGTGCCACATGGAAATACTAAAAAACGAGGACTCCTACCTAACATTCATTAGTTCTTCTGCAAGAGGGGCTTGGTGGCGCAGCGGTAGAGTTGCTGCCTTACAGCGCCAGACACCCGGGTCCCGGGTTCGATCCTGACCACGGGTGCTGCCTGTACGGAGTTTGTACGTTCTCCCCGTGACCTGCGTGGGTCTTTGTCCGAGATCTTCTGTTCGGATAGTATTAATGTGCGGGGATCGTTGGTCGGTGCGGACTTAGAGAGTCATACGGTGTGGAAACAGGCCCTTCGGCCCCACTCGCCCACACCAGCCAACAGTGTCCCGGCTGCCCTAGTCCCACTTGCCTGCGCTTGGTCCACGACCCTCCAAACATGGTGGGGGCAGTGGGCCGAAGCTGTGCCTCTAAACTAAACTAAACTAAACTAAGCTAAACCACCCCTGCAAGCCTCACACATGCCACGGGAAGCACACTGCGCTGGGCTGTTTGGCCTTGACAGACGTATCAACGACTGGCTCACGTACTTCCCCATCTCCTGCAGAAGGTGCAGGGCACCAAACCACAACCAACGGAACTAACCGAGGACGGAGGAAGGCAGAAACAAGGAACTGCAGATGCTGGCTAATGCACAAAAGGGCATTAAAAAGCGCTGGAGTAACTCGGCAGGTTCAAGCAGCATCTCTGGAGAACACGGATCGGTGAAGTTTTTGGGGGGGGGCGAGACCCCTCTTCAGCCTGAAACGTCACCTGTCCGTGTGATGGAGAATGTCGTCTGTACCTTCAAACCCCTGTGGAAAAGATCAGAATCAGAATCATTCACAAAATGCTGGAGTAACTCAGCAGGTCAGGCAGCATCTCGGGAGAGAAGGAATGGGTGACGTTTCGGGTCCCGAAACGTCACCCATTCCTTCTCTCCCGAGATGCTGCCTGACCTGCTGAGTTACTCCAGCATTTTGTGAATAAATACCTTCGATTTGTACCAGCATCTGCAGTTATTTTCTTATAATAATCATAATCATAATCGTACTTTATTAGCCAAGTATGTTTTGCAACATACGAGGAACTTCATTTGCAGTACAGTCATACCAATAAAAAGCAACAAGACACACAAAATACATTTTAACATGAACATCCACCACAGTGACTCCTCTACATTCCTCACTGTGATGGAAGGCGAAAAAAAAGCTCAATCTCTTCCCTTCTTTGTCCTCCAGCGGTCGGGGGCCTCGAACCTTCCGTTGACGGGACGATCTTGACTCCCGTAGCCGGCGGCGGGCCTTCCTCGTCGGGGCGATCAAGCTCCTGCATCGGGCTCCTGTATGTGTACACTGAGGACGGCTTGATTGTAATCAGGTACAGTCTTCTCACTGACGGGATAGCACGCAACAAAACCTTTTCACTGCACCTCAGAGTACATGATGGCAAGACAAACTCTTAACTGGCTGCAAGTGCTCCACAACCTTCCATTCCATGGATATGTCCACGTGCCTGGTATCCAAATTTGAGGAAGGACGTCCTTGCTATTGAGGCAGTGCAGCGTATGTTCACGAGGTTGATCCCCAGGATGGCGGGACTGTCATATGAGGGAAGATTGGAAAGACTGGGCTTGTATTCACTGGAGTTTAGAAGGATGAGAGGGGATCTTATAGAGGCGTTTAGACAATAGACAATAGACAATAGACAATAGGTGCAGGAGGAGGCCATTCTGCCCTTTGAGCCAGCACCGCCATTCAATCTGATCATGGCTGATCATTCTCAATCAGTACCCCGTTCCTGCCTTCTCCCCATACCCCCTGACTCCGCTATCCTTAAGAGCTCTATCTAGCTCTCTCTTTAATGCATTCAGAGAACTGGCCTCCACTGCCTTCCGAGGCAGAGAATTCCACAGATTCACATAGGAGATTAGTGGGCAAAATTAGGGCACATGGTATTGGGGGTAGGGTACTGACATGGATAGAAAATTGGTTGACAGACAGAAAGCAAAGAGTGGGGATAAATGGGTCCCTTTCGGAATGGCAGGCAGTGACCAGTGGGGTACCGCAAGGTTCGGTGCTGGGACCCCAGCTATTTACGATATACATTAATGACTTAGACGAAGGGATTAAAAGTACCATTAGCAAATTTGCAGATGATACTAAGCTGGGGGGTAGTGTGAATTGTGAGGAAGATGCAATAAGGCTGCAGGGTGATTTGGACAGGTTGTGTGAGTGGGCGGATACATGGCAGATGCAGTTTAATGTAGATAAGTGTGAGGTTATTCACTTTGGAAGTAAGAATAGAAAGGCAGATTATTATCTGTATGGTGTCAAGTTAGGAGGAGGGGCAGTTCAACGAGATCTGGGTGTCCTAGTGCATCAGTCAATGAAAGGAAGCATGCAGGTACAGCAGGCAGTGAAGAAAGCCAATGGAATGTTGGCCTTCATAACAAGAGGAGTTGAGTATAGGAGCAAAGAGGTCCTTCTACAGTTGTACCGGGCCCTGGTGAGACCGCACTTGGAGTACTGTGTGCAGTTTTGGTCTCCAAATTTGAGGAAGGATATTCTTGCTATGGAGGGCATGCAGCGTAGGTTCACTAGGTTAATTCCCGGAATGACGGGACTGTCGTATGTTGAAAGGCTGGAGCGATTGGGCTTGTATACACTGGAATTTAGAAGGATGAGGGGGGATCTTATTGAAACATATAAGATAATTAGGGGATTGGACACATTAGAGGCAGGAAACATGTTCCCAATGTTGGGGGAGTCCAGAACAAGGGGCCACAGTTTAAGAATAAGGGGTAGGCCATTTAGAACGGAGATGAGGAAGAACTTTTTCAGTCAGAGAGTGGTGAAGGTGTGGAATTCTCTGCTTCAGAAGGCAGTGGAGGCCAGTTCGTTGGATGCTTTCAAGAGAGAGCTGGATAGAGCTCTTAAGGATAGCGGAGTGAGGGGGTATGGGGAGAAGGCAGGAACGGGGTACTGATTGAGAGTGATCAGCCATGATCGCATTGAATGGCGGTGCTGGCTCGAAGGGCTGAATGGCCTACTCCTGCACCTATTGTCTATTGTCTATTGTCTATTGTCTCTGACTGAAAAAGCTTTTCCTCATCTCAGTCCCGACCTGAACTGTTACCTGTCCATACCTTCCAGAGATGCCGCCTGACCCGCTGTTACTCGAGCACTTTGTGTTTCGTTTAGAGATACAGCACGGAAACAGGCCCACCGGGTCCACGCCGACCAGCGATCCCCGCACACTAACACCATCCGACACCCACCAACGACAATTTTTACATTTCACCAAGCCAATTAACCTACAGACTTGTACGTCTTTGGAGTGTGGGAGGAAACCGAAGATCTCGGAGAGAACCCACGCAGGTCACGGGGAGAATCGTACAAACTCCGCACAGGCAGCACCCGTAGTCGGGATCGAACCCGGGTCTCCGGCGTTGCATTCGCTGCAAGGCAGCGACTCTACTGCTGCGCCTCCGTGACCGCCCTTCAGTTTCCTTTATTAACTCCTAAGGATTGCTAAGGAGAAGTGAGTCTCAAGTCACGAGGTCATAAAACATGGTGTGAGTGACGGGGCAGAATGTACATCCAAACAATGCCGCGTGAGTCCAGAACCAGGGGCAACACAGTCTAAGAGTAAAGGGGAAGCCATTTAAAACTGAGATGAGGAGAAACTTTTTCAGTCAGAGAGTTGTGAATCTGTGGAATTCTCAGCCTCAGAAGGCAGTGGAGGCCAATTCTCTGAATGCATTCAAGAGAGAACTGGATAGAGCTCTTAAGGATACTGGAGTCAGGGGGTATGGGGAGAAGGCAGGAACGGGGTACTGATTGAGAATGATCAGCCATGATCACATTGAATGGCGGTGCTGGCTCGAAGGGCCGAATGGCCTCCTCCTGCACCTATTGTCTATTGTCTATTGTCTAAACCCTTATTTACCACACAAATGACAAGGAACAGCAATGGCCTCTGCACTGAACATCAAAAATAAATCACTTCAGCCTTTCTTTAGGCTGAGTGAACAAGCATTTCAACTTGGACTATTTCCCCCTGTACTTTTAACTCTTTTTAAATTAATGTTATCCACAATTTCATTTTTGTTCTTCTCCAGCCCAGATTGTGTCTCTCTCCTGATTGCTTCCCCTGGTTGTTGGTTAATTAATGTGGTGTCAATGGACTTTGAGAAGCCTCGCTGATACAATTAGCAATGGATGATCGGGATCCATGCCAACCATCTGGAGCGTTGCAAATAATTGGAACAGCTCCAAAGTTTGTGCCACGGTGAAAATGGGCTCGAGGAAAACAAACATCAATCAGAAAAAAATTGCAATCCATTTACTCGTTCACAGTGAAGTAAATGGTTCCGGTTTAGACAAGAACCACTGTGCATGTACTCATAAAGGACAATAGACAATAGGTGCAGGAGTAGGCCATTCGGCCCTTCGAGCCAGCACCGCTATTCAGCTTGATCATGGCTGATCGTCCACAATCAGTACCCCGTTCCTGCCTTCTCCCCATACCCCCTGACTCCGCTCTCTTTAAGAGCTCTATCTAGCTCTCTCTAGATACTCTTAAGGATAGCAGAGTCAGGGGGTATGGGGAGAAGGCAGGAACAGGGTACTGATTGAGAATGATCAGCCATGATCACATTGAATGGTGGTGCTGGCTCGAAGGGCCGAATGGCCTCCTCCTGCACCTATTGTCTATTGTCTATTGTCTATTGAAAGCTTCCAGAGAATTGGCCTCCACTGCCTTCTGAGGCGGAGAATTCCACAGATTTACAACTCTCTGAGTGAAAACGTTTTTCCTCATCTCTGCTCTAAATGGACTACCCCTTATTCTTAAACTGTGGCCCCTGGTTCTGGACTCCCCCAACATTGGGAACGTGTTTCCTGCCTCTAGCATGTCAAACCCCTTAATAATCTTATACGTTTCGATAAGATCCCCTCTCATCCTTCTAGATTCCAGTGTATACAAGCCCAGTTGCTCCAGTCTTTCAACATACGACAGTCCCGCCATTCCGGGAATTAACCTAGTGAAGTACAAAGCTAAAGCCAACAAGGATATTAACACAGGTGAACATTAACATTATCGATACGTTCACCTTTTGTAGAACATAGAACATTACTGCACAGGAACAGGCCCTGCAGCTCACAGTGGCATCGGTAGTGTTGCTGCCTCACAGCGCCAGAGACCCGGGTTCCATGCTAACTACGGGTGGTGTCTGTACGGAGTTTGTACGTTCTCCCCGTGACCTGTGTGGGTTTTCTCCGGGTGCTCTGGTTTCCTCCCACACTCCGAAGATGTACAGGTTTGTAGGCTAATTGACAATTGTCCCTTGTGTGTTTAGGATAGCGTTAGTGTGCGGGGATCGCTGGTCGGCGCGGACTCGGTGGGCTGAAGGGCCTGTTTCCACGCTGTATCTCTAAACTAAACTGAATTAGGAAACCTATAGTTGATTTATTCTGCTAATCACGAGCAAAGCAACCATTACCATTCTCAAAGAGAACGCTTATATTTTTCATGCCGTGGTAAATTGCCCTGAGATGTCTATTCAATGCAAAAAAACACTAATTAAAGGCAAATGCCTGTTGTTACAATTCATATAAGTGGCCAAAGGATAATGGAAAATTGCAGAGAAGCTATTTTTCATGATAAGAAAATCATATGGTGTGTATAATTTTCCAGGGAATTGATCATCTTCAGAGACTTAACATTTGGAGTTTTGGCTTCTCGCCGAGAACTGACAATAAGTAAGCTTGAAAACCTGGACCAGATGCCTCGTATTCTTTCCAAAACAAAAATCAGAGTAGCTCGAGAGACTGAGCCAATGTGTACACGCTCAATTTCAAGTAACATGCAATAAATTGGTAGGAACCAAACAATAATCTGAGTGAAGATAGACACAAAATGCTGGGGTAAAACGCAGCAGGACAAGCAGCATCTCTGGAGAGAAGGATTGGATGACGTTTCGGGTCGAGACCCTACTTCAGACCCGAAGGGTCTCGACCCGAAAACGTCACCGTTCCTTCTCTCCAGGGATGCTGCCTGTCCCACTGAGTTACTCCAGCATTCAGAAAATGTCTCTTCCATGTTGTTTATTTTGGTTGTCATTGCTTGCCTTGGTGTATTCATAAAGACCCGCGGTCACAGACAGATTTGTTTAGTGGGCACATGCTCCCAGCTTGAATTCATTCCGGAGAGATTACTACGGCAGCTTCACCTGCTTGGAATCCACCCAAGATTTTAAATACTCTCATGCTGTTTTGAGTTTCATGCAGTTGACTTGGCATTCTGATCTCAGTCTCCGTCCCTCCCTTCAGTTGCTGTTACTCAATCTACTAGGGTTGCCATCTGCCCGTATTAGCCGGGACATCCCGTATTTTGGTTTGTCCCGTATGGGACCGCCCTTGTCCCGTATTAGGCCCGGGGGAGGGGGGTTTGTACGTTCACCCGTTGACCGCGTGGGGTATCTCCGGGTGCTCCGGTTACCTCCCGCTCTCCAAAGACGTACAGGCTTGTTGACTAATTGGCTTGGTAACATGGTAAATTGCCGCTGGTGTGTAGGATAGCGTTAGTGTACAAAGATCGCTGGTCGGCGCAGGCTCAGTGTTCAGAAGGTTTCTGTTTCAGCGCTGTTTCTCTCAGCTAAATTAAACTAAACTACCTTTGTAACTGTTTAAGACCATGTTTCATACAAACATAGAAACCATAGAAAATAGGTGCAGGAGGAGGCCGTTCAGCCCTTCAAGCCAGCACCGCCATTCAATATGATCATGGCTGATCATCCAGAATCTGTACCCCGTTCCTGCTTTCTCCCCATATCCCTTGATTCCATTCGTTAAGACCAATTGCATAAGTAAATCGGTCACTCTCAAACAGAAGTTCGTATTTCCATCATGTTATCATTATTGATGTCCAGATAAAGTTTACCATGGGTGCACTAATTAATCCTTTGTTATTGTATATGAACGTAACCTCTTCCCTGGTTAGGTCCACAATGTGTTGTTCTCAACATCTGTCACTGAGTCCGATGAAGAACAAGACCAATCAATCCCTGAATAATAGACAAGACAATAGACAATAGGTGCAGGAGGCCATTCGGCCCTTCGTGCCAGCACCGCCATTCAATGTGATCATGGCTGATCGTTCACAATCAGTACCCCGTTCCTGCCTTCACCCCATACCCCCTGACTCCGCTATCCTTAAGAGCTCTATCCAGCTCTCTCTTGAATGCATTCAGAGAATTGAACCAAGAATATATTCTACTGCTGACATTAAGCAGCTCGCGTTTGGTGCTGCACGGTGGCGCAGCGGTAGAGTTGCTGCCTTACAGCGAATGCAGCGCCGGAGACCCGGGTTCGATCCCGACTACGGGCGCTGTCTGTAGGGAGTTTGTACGTTCTCCCTCGTGACCTGCTTGGGTTTTCTCCGAGATCTTCAGTTTCGTCCCACACTCCAAAGACGTATAGGTTTGTAGGTTAATTGGCTTGGTAAATGTAAAAATTGTCCCTAGTGAGTGTAGGATAGAGTTAGTGTGCGGGGATCGCTGGTCGGCGCGGACCCGGTGGGCCGAAGGGCCTGTTTCCACCCTGTATCTCTAAACTAAACTAAACTAAACTTACATGAATACAAAGGCACATGTCCCGGTCTCACAGTGTTTGCTTATTCTAAATCCACAGCAACTCCCTCTCAGCTTCATAGATCTTTGGTTAGGTTGCATTTGGAGTATTGCATGGAGTTCTGTCATCCCATTACAGGAAGGATGTGGAGGTTTCTTCTGCAGATTTGCCAGAATGATGCTTGGATTAGAGGTTATTAGCTAATAAGGAGAGGTTTGACAAACCTGGATTGTTTTTGTTTGGATCGTCGGAGGTCGAGGGGTAACCTGATGGAAGCTTCTCCGTGGATTGTCACCTTGTCGTGGTGGAGAGGCTCGTGTGGTCCTGAGATCCTGAGAGCGATGCCGTCTGGAGCTACACTCCTGGTAGGGTCACCCATGGCGGTGAGGTCGAGGGGGAGGTCCCTGACAAAGAGCGATCCAACCAAGACCTCAACGGTGGAACAGGCGGAGGGAGGGTGACGGCTGACTTCAGTGGAGCGTCACAACGGCTGGGAAGGCGGATGGATGAAGGCTGCAGCAGAAAAGGGTCCCCGGTCGTCTTGGACTCCACGCCACTGGATCCTGACCCAGATCTGTCACGGACCGTGTGGTGGCTGTCTGTGCACCAGTCTCCCCACGTTAAACAAAGTCACGCAAGGGCGTCCGACCTTATGGAAAGTGACCGCCGATAATGATGGTGATGAACATAAACATGAGGCATAGATAGGGTAGACAGTCGGAACCTTTTTCCCAGGGTGGGAATGTCAAAGACGGCACAACACTATGTGGGCAGCGTGGTGGTGGGTTGCATGGAATGATCTGCCGGAGAAGGTAGTTGAGGCAGGAGAACAGGAGGATGAGGGGTGATCGTATACAGGTGTATAAAATCATCAGAGGAATAGATCGGGTAGACGCACAGAGTCTCTTGCCCAGAGTAGGGGAAATCGAGAACCAGAGGACATCAGTTAGACAATAGACAATAGACAATAGGTGCAGGAGGAGGCCATTCGGCCCTTCAAGCCAGCACTGCCATTCAAAGTGAGCATGGCTGATCATTCTCAATCAGTACCCCGTTCCTGCCTTCTCCCCATACCCCCTGACTCCGCTATCCTTAAGAGCTCTATCCAGCTCTCTCTTGAATGCATTCAGAGAATTGGCCTCCACTGCCTTCTGAGGCAGAGAATTCAACAGCTTCACAACTCTCTGACTGAAAAAGTTTTTCCTCATCTCAGTTCTAAATGGCCTACCCCTTATTCTTAAGCTGTGGCCCCTTGTTCTGGACTCCCCCAACATTGGGAACATGTTTCCTGACAGTTGAAGGTGAGGGGGGGAAGATTTAATAACAACTTGAAGGGTGATTTTTTCCACACAAAGGGTGGTGGGTGTCTGGGAAGAGCTGCCTGAGGAGGTAGTTGAGGCAGGGACTATTGCAACGTTTAAGAGACATTTGGACCGGTACATGGATAGGACAGGTTTGGAGGAATATGGGCCAAGCACAGGCAGGTGGGACTAGTGTAGATGGGACATTGTTGGCTGGTGTGGGCAAGTTGGGCCGAAGGGCTTGTTTCCACGCTGTATCACTCTATAACCCTAGGTCGTTCAAAATCTCTTGTTTAGTTCACTAGATCCACTCACAAAATGGTTCTGAAGTATAATCCACCCACGCAAGTGTGGCTGCCTGCTGCCTGCCCACTGTGCTCTGGAAAGCCTAAACAGAGCACTAAGAATCCTTTCATTATTACTAAGTAGGTATAAACTTGTGGACCTACGCACATACATAACAGAACAACAAGACCAGTGAACCACGGCACCAAGAATATTGCTGACATTAAGCGGCTCACGTACACAAATACAAAGCCGTGTGACCAGATCTCACAATGTTGTGTAAGAAAATAACTGCAGATGCTGGTACAAATCGAAGGTATTTATTCACAAAGTGCTGGAGTAACTCAGCAGGTCAGGCAGCATCTCAGGAGAGAAGGAATGGGTGACGTTTCGGGTCGAGACCAGTCTGAAGAAGGGTCTCGACCCGAGACGTCACCCATTCCTTCTCTCCCGAGATGCTGCCTGACCCGCTGAGTTACTCCAGCATTTTGTGATTAGATCTCACAATGTCTGCTTATTCTAAAATCCACAGCTTTCAGAGGTTACGGGGAGAAGGCAGGAGAATGGGGTTAGGAGGGAGAAATAGTTCAGCCACGATTGAATGGCGGAGTAGACTTGATGGGCCGAATGGCCTAATTCTGCTCCTATCACTTATGGAATGATGTACTTTCTCTCTATCATCTTTGTACGATTTGGTTCAGCTGCATTTGGAGTATTGCGTACAGTTCTGTCATCCTGTTACTGGGTCCAGGAATGATGTGGTGGCCATGGAGATGGAGCAGAGGAGGTTTATCAGAATGCTGTCTGGATTAGAGGATTAGAGGCGATCAGCTATAAGGGGAGGCAGGACAATCTTGGATTGTTGTCTCTGGAACGTCTGAGGTTGAAGGGTGACCTGATAGTAGTATTTAAACATGAGAGGCATAGATAGGATAGCTTCTCCGTGGATTGTCACCTTGTCGTAGTGGAGAAGCTCGTGTGGTCCTGAGAGCGATGCCGTCAGGAGCTACGCTCCTGGTAGGGTCACCCATGGCGGTGAGGTCGAGGGGGAGGTCCCTGACAAAGAGCGATCCAACCAAGACCTCGACGGTGGAACAGGCGGAGGGAGGATGGCGGCTGACTTTAGTGGAGCGTCACAACGGCTGGGAAGGCGGATGGATGAAGGCTGCAGCAGGAAAGGGTCCCCGGTCGTCTTGGACTCCACGCCACTGGATCCTGACCCAGATCTGTCAGGGACCGTGTGGTGGCTGTCTATGCACCAGTCTCCCCACGTTAAACAAAGTCACTCACAGGCGTCCGACCCTACGGAGAGGCCAGTCACACTCGCTTCGAGTGACCGCCGATGATGATGGTGAGATAGGATAGACAGTCGGAATCTTTTTCCCAGGGTGGGAATGTCAAAGACCAGAGGGCATAGATGTAGTGTGTCAGGGGTGATGGGGAGATGGCAGGAGAATGGGATTAAGACGGAAAGATAGATCAGTCACGATTGAATGGCGGATTAGACTTGATGGGCCGAACGGCCTGATTCTGCTCCTATCACTTATGAACGTTATGGACTGAAGATGAGAGGGGCAAATTTTAAAGGAAATGAAGGTGGCAGATTTTTTTACACAGAGAGTAGCAGATGCCTGGAACACGGGCAAGAAGTGGAGGTGGAGCAGATACGATAGAGGCATTTAAGAGGCTTTTAAATAACACATGGACGTGCAGTGAATGGAAAGATATGGATCCGAGGGCTTCAGTTTGACTTGGGATCATGTTTGGCACAGACATTGTTGACTGAAGGGCCTGTTCCTGTGTCTAGTTTAGAGACACAGGCCCTTCGGCCCACCGAGTCCGCACCGACCAGCCATCCCCGCACACTAACACTATCCCCTCTCATCTCATCCCCTCTCATCCTTCTAAATGGCAGCGTATACAAGACTAGTCGCTCCAGTCTTTCAACATACGACAGTCCCGCCATTCCGGGAATTAACCTAGTAAACCTACGCTGCACGCCCTCAATAGCAAGAATATCCTTCCTCAAATTTGGAGACCAAAACTGCACACAGTACTCCAGGTGCGGTCTCACTAGGGCCCTGTACAACTGCAGAAGGACCTCTTTGCTCCTATACTCAACTCCTCTTGTTATGAAGGCTAACATTCCATTGGCTTCCATATACCTTGCATATGGTCTGGTAATGCAGGCACATTAGCGTTTAGCGATAGTGTATTGCTCTATGACTCCAGACAGAAAGCAAAGAGTGGGGATAAATGGGTCCCTTTCGGAATGGCAGGCAGTGACCAGTGGGGTACCGCAAGGTTCGGTGCTGGGACCCCAGCTATTTACGATATACATTAATGACTTAGACGAAGGGATTAAAAGTACCATTAGCAAATTTGCAGATGATACTAAGTTGGGGGGTAGTGTGAATTGTGAGGAAGATGCAATAAGGCTGCAGGGTGACCTGGACAGGTTGTGTGAGTGGGCGGATACATGGCAGATGCAGTTTAATGTAGATAAGTGTGAGGTTATTCACTTTGGAAGTAAGAATAGAAAGGCAGATTATTATCTGAATGGTGTCAAGTTAGGAGGAGGGGGCGTTCAACGAGATCTGGGTGTCCTAGTGCATCAGTCAATGAAAGGAAGCATGCAGGTTCAGCAGACAGTGAAGAAAGCCAATGGAATGTTGGCCTTCGTAACAAGAGGAGTTGAGTATAGGAGCAAAGAGGTCCTTCTACAGTTGTACCGGGCCCTGGTGAGACCGCACCTGGAGTACTGTGTGCAGTTTTGGTCTCCAAATTTGAGGAAGGATATTCTTGCTATGGAGGGCGTGCAGCGTAGGTTCACTAGATTAATTCCCGGAATGGCGGGACTGTCGTATGTTGAAAGGCTGGAGCGATTGGGCTTGTATACACTGGAATTTAGAAGGATGAGGGGGGATCTTATTGAAACATATAAGATAATTAGGGGATTGGACACATTAGAGGCAGATAACATGTTCCCAATGTTGGGGGAGTCCAGAACAAGGGGCCACAGTTTGAGAATAAGGGGTAGGCCATTTAGAACGGAGATGAGGAAGAACTTTTTCAGTCAGAGGGTGGTGAAGGTGTGGAATTCTCTGCCTCAGAAGGCAGTGGAGGCCAGTTCGTTGGATGCTTTCAAGAGAGAGCTGGATAGAGCTCTTAAGGATAGCGGAGTGAGGGGGTATGGGGAGAAGGCAGGAACGGGGTACTGATTGATAGTGATCAGCCATGATCGCATTGAATGGCGGTGCTGGCTCGAAGGGCTGAATGGCCTACTCCTGCACCTATTGTCTATTATCTATTGTCTATTGTCCGGGAAGGGCAGGAGATGGGGAGGAGAGGGTGCTGCACCAATGCAGGTGAGGTTTGGACCCATACTTGGTCTAGTATCCCTCTAAACCTGTCCTATCCATGTACCTGTCTGACTGTTTCCTAAACGTTGGGATAGTCCCTGCCTCAACTACCTCTTCCAGCAGCTCGTTCCATACACCCACCTAACCTTTGTGTGAAAATGTTACCCCTCAGATTCCTATTGAATCTTTTCCCCCTTAAACCCACATCCTCTGGTCCTCAATTCCCCTACTCTGGGCAAGAGACTCTGTGCATCTACCCGGTCTATTCCTCTCATGTCAATGAAGGTAGTTCTCATTATTTTGCCATTTGCTCACTTGCAGATTTGTAAGAGTGCCTTCAGAATGTTGATAATCCCACTTCAAATTCCAGAGGGATGTTTTTGCCTGCTTCCTGTATCATTGCATGCACAAGGCTATAAACAAAAAACTAAATATGTGGCCTCACAGTCCTTCTTACATTGTTCTTCATCTGCTTTTTCAGTTTAGTTTAGTTTCGAGATGTAGCACGGGAAACAGGCCCTTCGGCCCATCGTGTCGGCGCCGACCAGCGATCCCCGCACATTACACTGCCATCTGCCAAGCCAATTAACCTACGAGCCTGCATGCCTTTGGAGCGTGGGAGGAAACCGAAGATCTCGGAGAAAGCCCACGCAGGTCAAGGGAGAACGTACAAACTCCGTACAGACGGCGCCCGTATTCGGGATGGAACCCGGGTCTCCGGCGCTGCATTTGCTGTAAGGCGGCAACTCTACCGCTGCGCCACTGTGCCACTCATTTGCGCCCGCAACCAGATCTAAATTGACCTGGCTGAGTGCTTCCATAAGCCGGCTGTCAACTCTTCCGCGGGGAATAGTTTATAAACTCCGCTCTGGTTTTCAGGGAGCAGCTGGTGTTTTTTTTGCTGCTGGGGCTATTGGGATGATTGAGGCTTTTAGATGGGAGAATGAAGTGATAAAATAAATCACTGCAAGGGTCAGCAGTTCACACCTGCATTTAAGGGCAGAGGCTCTCGTGTGTTTAACTTAGTTTAGTTTAGAGATACAGTGCAGAAACAGGCCGTTTCGGCCCACCGGGTCCGCGCCGCCCAGCGATCCCCGCACATTAACACTATCCTACACACACTAGGAACAATTTTTACTTTTATACCCAGCCAATTAACCTACAAACCTGCACGTCTTTGGAGTGTGGGAGGAAACCGAAGATCTCGGAGAAAACCCACGCAGGTCACGGGGAGAACGTACAAACTCCGTACAGGCGGCGCCCGCAGTCGGGATCGAACCCGGGTCTCCGGCGCTGCATTCGCTGGAAGGCAGCAACTCTACCTAAACAGTTGTTTAACTTGGGAGAACGCTGCCCTTTGTCTGTTCAATCACATGAAAAGGCTCTTAAATGAAACAAAAAAATTAGTGAAGTTCGAAATATTTAGTGAAGTTTAAAACAATTGCCCAGCTGTTATCAGGCAACTGAACCATCTTACCACAACCAGAGAGCAGTCCTGATCTACAAGTAGTATAAGAAAATAACTGCAGATGCTGGTACAAATCGAAGGTATTTATTTCACAAAATGCTGGACTAACTCAGCAGGTCAGGCAGCATCTCGGGAGAGAAGGAATGGGTGACGTTTCGGGTCGAGACCCTTCTTCAGACTGATGTCAGGGGGGCGGGACAAAGGATAATAGTCCTGATCTACTATCTGCCTCGTTTATGACCCTCGGACTATCCTTGATCGGACTTTGCTGGCTTTACCTTGCACTAAACGTTGTTCCCTTATCATGTAAATGGGTTGTCAATAGGACCGTAAATGGATCGATCTGTGTGTCGGAAGGAACTGCAGACGCTGGTTTACACCGAAGATAGACACACAATGCCGGAGTAACTCAGCGGGACAGGCAGCATCTCTGGAGAGAAGGAACAGGTGACGTTTCTGGTCGAGACAGTCTGACGGAGGGTCGCACACCAAAACGTCACCCATTCCTTCTCTCCAGAGATGCTGCCTGATTAATCTATGTCTGTCCGAAGGAAGGTTCACTCTTCTCCTGGGCCAGGGGGAAGAGACTGACAGGGAGTAAGGGTTGCCAACTATCTCACTCCCAAATAAGGACTAGGTGACGTCACCGCCCCACGTGACCTCACGCAGCCAGCGGCCACGTGCTCCTGCTCCACCAATGGCGGCCGCCCGGACCAGGAGGCGGGTTGCTACGCAACCGTTAGGCAGCGCCCGGGCCTCCGGACCTAAACTGTCCGGGCCTACATTGTCCGGACCTACACTGTCCGGGCCTACAACATCCGGGCCTATGGGGTCCGGGCCTATAGCGTCCGGGCCTACAGCGTCCGGGCCCACAGCGTACGGGCCTACATTGTCCGGACCTACACTGTCCGGGCCCACAGCGTCCGGGCCTATAGTCAGAGAGTGGTGAAGGTGTGGAATTCTCTGCCTCAGAAGGCAGTGGAGGCCAGTTCATTGAATGCTTTCAAGAGAGAGCTGGATAGAGCTCTTAAGGATAGCGGAGTGAGGGGGTATGGGGAGAAGGCAGGAACGGGGTACTGATTGAGAATGATCAGCCATGATCGCATTGAATGACGGTGCTGGCTCGAAGGGCTGAATGGCCTACTCCTGCACCTATTGTCTATTGTCTATTGTCTATTGTCTATAGTGTCCGGGCCTACAGTGTCCAGACCTACACTGTCCGGACTTACGCTGTCTGGGTCTACAGCGTCCGGGCCTACAGCGTTTGGGCCTACAGCGTCTGGGCCTACAGCGTCTGGGCCTACAGCGTCTGGGCCTACAGCGTCTGGGCCTACAGCGTCTGGGCCTACAGCGTCTGGGCCTACAGCGTCCGGGCCTACAGCGTCTGGGCCTACAGCGTCTGGGCCTACAGCGTCTGGGCCTACAGCGTCTGGGCCTACAGCGCCCTCCGGGCTGAATATGGGACAAGGGCAGTCCCGTACGGGACAAACCAATTTAGCCCAAAATACGGGATGTCCCGGCTAATAAGGGACAGTTGGCAACCGTAAAAGGGAGAGTAACAGATAAACAGATGGTCTGAAGAAGGGTCTCGACCCGAAACGTCACCCATTCCTTCTCTCCCGAGATGCTGCCTGACCTGCTGAGTTACTCCAGCATTTTGTGAATAAATCGATTTGTAGCAGCATCTGCAGTTATTTTCTTATAAAACAGATGGTATCTTTCCACAATGGTCAGACGGTCACTAGATCCTCCACACTCCCGGTATTTCAGCATGTGGTCAGGGAGTACATTCCATCTCAGCACTTGGGACTGTCGCTCTGTTGTTGAAGTTATTTTTCGGAATCTCATGAGGGCGTAAGTGGAACTCCAACGAGAACTGGAGCCGAGTTCTCCCAGAGTCCTGGCCAAAATTTAACTCTCGACCAACGTCGGTGAAGCTAATTGTTAGAACATTTATATTGGCATTTTTTTAAACCATATTTTGTGTGGAAAATAACCTCAACAATCATCTGCATTAGTTTAGTTTAGTTTAGTTTAGAGATACAGCGCGAAAACAGGCCCTTCGGCCCACCGGGTCCGCGCCGACCAGCGATCCCCACACACTAACACTATCCCACACACACTAGGGACAATTTTTACATTTACCAAGCCAATTAGCCCACAAACTTGTACGTCTTTGGAGTGCGGGAGGAAACCGAAGATCTCGGAGAAAACCCACGCAGGTCACGGGGAGAACGTTCAAACTCCGTACAGACGGCGCCCGTAGTCAGGATCGAACCCGGGTCTCCGGCGCTGCATTCGCTGTAAGGCAGCAACTCTACTGCTGCGCCACCGTAAAATACGAGTACATATTGATCATCCATGAATCCCTTTCCAAAGGTGAGGGAATTCTGCCACTTCTTTCCCCTCCTCCTAGCCCCCTTTATTAGTTTAGTTTAGTTTAGTTTAGTTTAGTTTATTGTCACGTGAACCCATGTGTCGCAGGTCCATAAGACATAGGAGCAGAATTAGGCCATTCGGCCCATCGTGTCTGCTCCACCATTTGATCATGACTGACTATCCCAACGTTTAAGAAACAGTTAGACAGGTACATGGATAGGACAGGTTTGGAGGGATATGGACCAAGCGCAGGCAGGTGGGACTAGTGTAGCTGGTATTTATTCACAAAATGCTGGAGTAACTCAGCAGGTCAGGCAGCATCTCAGGAGAGAAGGAATGGG
Organism: Rhinoraja longicauda; assembly: GCF_053455715.1. NCBI lineage: Eukaryota > Metazoa > Chordata > Chondrichthyes > Rajiformes > Arhynchobatidae > Rhinoraja > Rhinoraja longicauda. Next base: position 97,211,152 of record NC_135955.1, on the reverse strand, counting down.
TGACGTTTCGGGTCGAGACCCTTCTTCAGACTGACTAGTGTAGCTGGGACATGTTGGCCGGTGTAGGTAAGTTGGGCCGAAAGGCCTGTTTCAACACTGATGTTTTTCAAGAGAGAGTTAGATTTAGCTCTTAGGGCTAAAGGAATCAAGGGATATGGGGAGAAAGCAGGAACGAGGTACTGATTTTAGATGATCAGCCGTGATCATATTGAATGGCGGCGCTGGATCGAAAGGCCGAATGGCCCTACTCCTGCACCTATTTTCCTATGTTTCTATGTTCTATGTTTCTATGTATCACTCTATGACTCTCTGACTCTATGCAGCCAATTGGGACTAGCCCAGTATGCCAACTTTGTCGGCATGGGCAAGATGGGCCGAAGGGCCTGTTTCCATGCTGAGAAGCATTGACTCTATTTCAGGTATTCAGCATCTATGTTTTGTTATGATTTTCAAGGTTCAAAGACAATAGACAATAGGTGCAGGAGGAGGCCATTCGGCCCTTCGAGCCAGCACCACCATTCAATGTGATCATGGCTGATCATTCTCAATCAGTACCCCGTTCCTGCCTTCTCCCCATACCCCCTGACTCCGCTATCCTTAAGAGCTCTAACTTAAAAGAACTTAAGAGTTCATTTAAATTGTTGAACCCTGCAACCTTTTCATTTTCCACCAGGTGGCGGTAAATGAATTGTTTTTGTTTTTGAATTTGATTTTTAGATTTAAAGATACAGCGCGGAAACAGGCCCTTCGGCCCACCGAGTCCGTGCCGCCCAGCGATCCCCGCACATTAACACTATCCTACACACACTAGGGACAATTTTTACATTTACCCAGTCAATTAACCTACATACCTGTACGTCTTTGGAGTGTGGGAGGAAACCGAAGATCTCGGAGAAAACCCACGCAGGTCACGGGGAGAACGTACAAACTCCGTACAGACGGCGCCCGCAGTCGGGATCGAACCCGGGTCTCCGGCGCTGCATTCGCTGTAAGGCAGCAACTCTACCGCAGCGCCACCATTTTGTTTGATTAAGCAATGCCTAATCTAAATGTGTTGGAAGGAACTGCAGATGCTGGTTTACACTGAAGACAGACACAAAATACTGGAGTAACTCAGCAGGACAGGAAGCATCTCTGAAGACGTTTCGGGTCGAGACCCTTCTTCAGACTGGAGAAGGGTCTCGACCCGAAAGGTCTCTGCCTCAGAAGGCAGTGGAGGCCAATTCTCTGAATGCATTCAAGAGAGAGCTGGATAGAGCTCTTAAGGATAGCGGAGTCAGGGTGTATGGGGAGAAGGCAGGAACGGGGTACTGATTGTGGATGATCAGCCATGATCACATTGAATGGCGGTGCTGGCTCGAAGGGCCGAATGGCCTCCTCCTGCGCCTATTGTCTATTGTCACTCATTCCTTTCAAACAAAATGGTGGCGCTGCAGTAGAGTTGCTGCCTTACAGCGAATGCAACGCCGGAGAATGTATTATTTCATACCATTGTGCATCATAAGAAAAGATTGTACAAAAGGAATAACAAATGACTGTCATATGAGGTAAGATTGGAAAGACTAGGCTTGTATTCAATGGAGTTTAGAAGGATGAGAGGGGATCTTATAGAGATGTATAAAATTGTAAAAGGACTAGACAAGCTAGATACAGGAAAAATGTTCCCAGTGTTGGGGGAGTCCAGAACAAGGGGCCACAGTCTAAGAATAAAGGGGAGGCCATTTAAAACTGAGATGAGGAGAAACTTTTTCACACAGAGAGTTGTGGAATTCTCTGCCGCAAAAGGCAGTGGAAGCCAAATCACTGGATGAATTTAAAAGAGAGTTAGATAGAGCTCTAGGGGCTAGTGGAATCAAGGGATATGGGGAGAAGGCAGGCACGGGTTACTGATTGTGGATGATCAACCATGATCACAATGAATGGCGGTGCTGGCTCGAAGGGCCGAATGGCCTCCCCTGCACCTATTTTCTATGTTTCTATGTTTCTAAATACACTTGCAATACATGAATATTAGTCCAATATTTTCTACCAGTCTTATGTTTTGAGAACACCGTTTTATTTTAGAATATGATTCTTTATCAAAAATGGGAATTTGTCCTCGGATTACTGAATTTTCTTTGTAGCCTTTTGAAATAGTTTCTCGTCCCATGGACAGTATAGAAACAAGGAACTGGAGATGCCGGTTGGCAAAAAAAGGACTCAAAGTGCTGGAGTAACTCAGCGGGTCAGGCAGCATCCCTGGAGAACAGAGACAGGTGACATTTCGGGTAGAAACATAGAAATGTAGAAAATAGGAGCAGGAGGAGGCCATTTGGCCCTTCGAGAAGGGCAGGGACCCTTCGAGTAGGGACCCTTCTTCAGACTTCAGAGCCTGAATGGTCCCGACCAAAAAGTCACCTATCCATGTTCTCCAGAGATGCTGCCTGACCCGCTGAGTTACTCCAGCACTCTGTGAAACGTAACCTATCCATGTTCTCCAGAGATGCTGCTCGACCCGCTGAGTTACTCCAGCACTCTGTGAAACGTCACCTGTCCATGTTCTCCAGGGATGCTGCCTGACCCGCTGAGTTACTCCAGCAAATGTGTCCATGTACATACAGTATAGTTTAGTCGCTCGGTACCCCAGGAATGCTAATGCAATATTGCAAGGTTTCAAATGCCAACCTTCTAGAGACCTCCATTACCATGTGTGCTAAAAATAAAAATATATAAGGGGTAGGCCATTTAGGACTGAGATGAGGAAAATCTTTTTCACCCAGCGAGTTGTGAATCTGTGGTATTCTTTGCCACAGAAGGCAGCGGAGGCCAATTCAAGAGAGAGTTAGATTTAGCTCTTAGGGCTAACGGAATCAAGGGATATGGGGAGAAAGCAGGAACGGGGTACTGATTTTGGATGATCAGCCATGATCATATTGAATGGCGGTGCTGTCTCAAGGAGGCCGAATGGCTGACTCCTGCACCTATTTTTTAATGTTTCTATGTTTAACTAGCTACTTAATATCTGTCAATAAGGTTCTTGTCATGGGAAAACCAGATATAATACATGGTTGACTAATAGAACTAAAGGCATGACAATTGTCCCTGGACATTGTTACCAGTGAGGTTCCCAGAGGGTTCTGTGTGAGAAGCTACTTTATTTAATGATAACTAAGGAGATGTCACGATGGCGCAGCGGTAGAGTTGCTGCCTTACAGCACCAGAAACCCGGGTTCCATCCTGACTACAGGTGTCAATAGTCAATAGTCAATTTATTTGCCATAGAGGGAGTACAGAGAAGGTTCACCAGATTGATTCCTGGGAAGGCAGGACTTTCATATGAAGAAAGACTGGATAGACTCGGCTTGTATCCGCTGGAATTTAGAAGATTGAGGGGGGATCTTATAGAAACTTACAAAATTCTTAAGGGGTTGGACAGGCTAGATGCAGGAAGATTGTTCCCGATGTTGGGGAAGTCCAGAACAAGGGGTCACAGTTTAAGGATAAGGGGGAAGTCTTTTAGGACCGAGATGAGAACGTTTTTTTTCACACAGAGAGTGGTGAATCTGTGGAATTCTCTGCCACAGAAGGTAGTTGAGGCCAGTTCATTGGCTACATTTAAGAGGGAGTTAGATGTGGCCCTTGTGGCTAAAGGGATCAGGGGGTATGGAGAGAAGGTAGGTACGGGATACTGAGTTGGATGATCAGCCATGATCATATTGAATGGCGGTGCAGGCTCGAAGGGCCGAATGGCCTACTCCTGCACCTATTTTCTATGTTTCTATGTTTCTATACACATACTGTGCAGTGAAATGAAAAATTACCCGCAGTTCAACAATAAGACCAATAAAAATAAGCAATAAAAATATGCAATAACACACACAATCATAAACTAACACCAAACAAAAGAAACATCCATCCCAGTGAGTCTCCTCCAGTCACCTCCTCACTGTGATGGAAGGCCAGAATGTACTTTTCTCTTCCCCTGCCGACTTCTCCGGCGGTCAGGCTGTTGGAGTTGCCACATCGGGGCGGTCGGGGCTCCCGGGAGCTTGTCTGTACGGAGTTTGTACGTTCTCCCCGTGTCCACATGGGCCTTGTGGTGGTCTGGGAACATGCCATCTATTTGTCGTGGAAAGCATTTTATCGGGATGCATCACAGCTTGGTTTGGGAACAGCTCCATCCAAGACCGCAAGAAATTGCAGAGAATTGTGGGCGCAGCCCAGACCATCACACAAACCAACCTCCCTTCCGTTGACTCCAACTACACCTCACGCTGCCTCGGCAAGGCCAGCAGCATCATCAAGGACCAGTCTCACCCCGGCCACTCCCTCTTCTCCCCTCTCCCATCGGGCAAGAGGTACAGAAGTGTGAAAACGCGCACCTCCAGATTCAGGGACGTCTTATCAGGCAACTGAATCATCCTATTACAACAGGAACTACTATCCACCTCATTGGGGACCCTCGGACTATCTTTGATCGGACTTTACTGGCTTTACCTTGCACTAAACGTTATTCCCTTGTCATGTATCTGTACACTGTAAATGGCTCGATTGTAATCATGTGTTGCCTTCCCACTGACGGGTTAGCACAAGACATTCTAGCCACAGAGGGAGTACAGAGAAGGTTCACCAGATTGATCCCTGGGATGGCAGGACTTTCATATGAAGAAAGACTGGTTAAACTAGGCTTGTACTCGCTGGAATTTAGAAGACTGAGGGGGGATCTAATTGAAACATATAAAATTCTTAAGGGGTTGGAGAGGCTAGATGCGGGAAGATTGTTCCTGATGTTGGGGGAGTCCAGAACCAGGGGTCACAGCTTAAGGATAAGGGGGAAGTCTTTTAGGACCGAGATGAGAAAACATTTCTTCACACAGAGAGTGGTGAGTCTGTGGAATTCTCTGCCACAGAAGGTAGTTGAGGCCAGTTCATTGGCTATATTTAAGAGGGAGTTAGATGTGGCCCTTGTGGCTAAAGGGATCAGGGGGTATGGAGAGAAGGCAGGTACGGGATACTGAGCTGGATGATCAGCCATGATCATATTGAATGGCGGTGCGTGCAGGCTCGAAGGGCCGAATGGCCTACTCCTGCACCTATTTTCTATGTTTCTAAAAGCTTTTCACTGTACCTCGGTGCACGAGGCAATAAACTAAACTTAACTGAACTGAAGCAAGAAGCAGCCTGAAGAATATTGACCTCTTCAGACGGTATAAAGGTACAGTTTGGAGTTTGGTGGAGTGCTCTTCTACACCAGTGCTATCGGTCTGTGGAACTGTTACACCACAGTGCGCTACAATGCTGAGAACTATATTCTGCACTTTGTATCTTCCCCTTTGCTCTTCCTATCGTACACGAGTTTGAACTGATTGTATCTATGCGTGTTATAGGTATATTTGGGTCTGCTTGGATGGCATGCAAAGCAAAGCGCGTCACGTTATCTTGATAGCATGCAGAACAAAGCTCGACACTTGTACATGTGACGATAACAGACCCTGAATCTTTGATAGTTTTAGTTTAGTTTAGAGATACAGCGCGGAAACAGGCCCTTCGGCCCACCGGGTCCGCGCCGACCAGCGATCCCCGCACACCAACACCACCCTACACACACTAGGGACAATTTTTACATTTGTACCAAGCCGCTTAACCTACAAACCTGCACGTCTTTGGAGTGCGGGAGGAAACCGAAGATCTCGGAGATAACACATGCAGGTCACGGGGAGAACGTACAATACTCCGCACAGGCAGCGCCCGTAGTCGGGATGGAACCCGGGTCTCCGGCGCTGCATTCGCTGTAAGGCAGCAACTCTACCGCTGCGCCACCGTCCTGCCATTATATTGATGTATATTAATGATTTGAATTTCAGGGTAAAGGTTGCAGTTTGCAGATGGCACGAAACTTTAAGTGTGGCAACTGAAGGAACTCCAGCGGCTAATGCGACATCTGTAGACAGAACAAAATAGAGGTGTATAAAGTCATGAACAGGTCGGGTAGGCGCACAGTCTGGTGCCCAGAGTAGGGGAATCGAGAAGCAGAGGACATAGGTTTAAGGTGAGAGGAGAAAGATTTAATGGGAATCTGAGGGGTAACATTTTCACACAAAGGGTGGTGGGTGCATGGAACGAGCTGCCCAAGGAGGTAGGTGAGCCAAGGATTATCGCCACATTTGAGAAGCATTTGGGCAGGTACATGGATAGAACGGATTTAGAGAGACATGGGGAAAACACAGGCAGGTGGGACTAGTGTAGATGGGACATGTCGGTCAGTGTGGGCAGGTAGGGCCGAAGGGCCTGTTTCCACAGTGTATAACTCTGACTCTAAAGGGGAGACTCAGTAATCACTCTCCATTCAGCCTATTTCAGGGCGGTCACGGTGGCGCAGCGGTAGAGTTGCTGCCTTACAGCGAATGCAGCGCCGGAGACCCGGGTTCCATCCCGACTACGGGCGCCGTCTGCACGGAGTTTGCACGTTCTCCCCGTGTCCTGCGTGGGTTTTCTCCGAGATCTTCGGTTTCCTCCCACACTCCAAAGACGTGCAGGTTTGTAGGTTAATTGGCTGGGCAAATGTAAAAATTGTCCCTAGTGGGTGTAGGATGGTGTTAGTGTGCGGGGATCGCTGGGCGGCGCGGACCCGGTGGGCCGAAGGGCCTGTTTCCGCGCTGTATCTCTAAACTAAACTATTTCCGTGGTGCAAGATTATATGACTGTGAGAGTCAGAGAGAGACTCAGTTTAACTCTTGTCATGCCTCCATAACCTTCTGACTCAGAGATGAGAATGGTATCACAGGGACAGGACCGACATTCGTCTGCATAGGGTGATATCAAAACATCTTTTACATATGACTAATCTGTGATTGCTGCCCTGATACTGTATATCATCTGGTGACCAGGTCGTAAACAATAGACAATAGACAATAGGTGCAGGAGGAGGCCATTCGGCCCTTCGAGCCAGCACCGCCATTCAATGTGATCATGGCTGATCATTCTCAATCAGTACCCCGTTCCTGCCTTCTCCCCCATACCCCCTGACTCCGCTATCCTTAAGAGCTCTATCTAGCTCTCTCTTGAATGCATTCAGAGAATTGGCCTCCACTGCCTTCTGAGGCAGAGAATTCCACTCTGGGTGGAAAAGTGGATGTTCGAGCTGCCGAACCAGGGTGATTTACAACAGCCAGTTAGTCAACTAACTTGCCGGTGTGGGCTAGGAACTGCAGGTGCTGGTTTACATAAATAGACACAAACTGTTGGAGCAACTCAGCGGGTCAGGCAATATCTCTGGAGAACATGGATAGATGATGCCTCTGGGTCGGGACCCTTCTTCAGACCGATTGCAGGGTCAGCAGGAGAGAAAGCTGGAAGAGAGGAGGAGCAGGACAAAGCATGGAGAGTGATAGGTGGATGCAGGTGAGGAGGGGGGAGGGGGTTGATAGGCAGATGGTTGATCGAAGGCCAGAGTATAGAGGTGTTGCGAATCATGAAACCAGAGGAAGGTATCTCACAGCTCCACTGACCCTGTTTCCATCCTGACTTCCGTTCCCATTGTGCGTGGAGTTTGCACGCTCTCCCTGTGACTGCCTGGCCTTCCACCGGGTGCTCCAGTGTCCTCCCACACCCCAAAGCATGCAGGTTGTTCAGTTGTAGAGCCACAGCGCGGAAACAGACCAGCGATTCCCGCACACTACCACACGAGGCACAATTTACAATTTACAGAAGCCATTTAACCTACAAACCCTGAACGTCTTTGGAGTGCGGGAGGGAACTGGAGCACCTGGAGAAAACCCACGCAGGTCACGGGGAGAACGTACAAACTCCGTACGGACAGCACCCATAGTCGGGATGGAACCCGGGTCTCTTATACGTATCGAAACGTATAACATTATTAAGGGGTTGGACACGTTAGAGGCAGGAAACATGTTCCCAATGTTGGAAGAGTCCAGAACAAGGGGCCACAGTTTAAGAATAGGGGGTAGGCCATTTAGAACTGAGATGAGGAAAAACTTTTTCAGTCAGAGAGTTGTGAATCTGTGGAATTCTCTGCCTCAGAAGGCAGTGGAGGCCAATTCTCCAAATGCATTCAAGAAAGAGCTAGATAGAGCTCTTAAGGATAGCGGAGTCAGGGGGTATGGGGAGAAGGCAGGAACGGGGTACTGATTGAGAATGATCAGCCATGATCACATTGAATGGCGGTGCTGGCTCGAAGGGCCGAATGGCCTCCTCCTGCACCTATTGTCTATTGTCTATTGTCTCTGGCGCTGTAAGGCAGCAGCTCTACCGCTGCGCCACCGTGCCACACTAATTGGGTGGTAGATTGACCGCTGCTAATTTAGGTTTAGTTTGGAGATACAATACAATATACAATACAATACAATATATCTTTATTGTCATTGTACAGGGGTACAACGAGATTGGGAATGCGCCTCCCATACGATGCAATAAATTAATTAGCTAATCAGTATAAATTTAGACAACCCAATGAAACAAAATTAGAAACAGTTTTAAAACAGAATAAAGTGCAAGTAGATCTGTGCCGGTTCACTGTGCGATATGACCATCCGGCTCAGCAGGACCGGTTCATAGCAGCTATGGCCCTGGGGATGAAGCTGTTCCTGAGTCTGGAGGTGCGGGCGTAGAAGGCCTTGTATCGTCTGCCCGGTGGTAGAAGTTCGGACAGACTGTTGCAGGGGTGTGAAGAGTCTTTGTGGATGCTGGTGGCTTTTCTGAGGCACCGTGTGTTGTAGATGCCCTTCAAGGCTGGTAGCTGTGTTCCGATAGTCGTCTGAGCTCTATGGACTACCCGCTGAAGAGCTCTCCTCTCTGCCTCCGTGCAGCTGAGATACCACACAGGGATGCCATGTGTTAGGATGCTCTCTATGGCGCAGCGGTAGAATGTCGTCAGCAGCTGTTGGGGCAGACCAGACTTTTTCAGTATTCTCAGGTAGAACAGTCGTTGCTGTGCCTTCTTGACCAGCGCAGCAGTGTTAGTGGACCATGTGAGACCATCCGAAATGTGAGTGCCCAGAAACTTGAAGCTCGGAAACAGGACCTTCGGCCCACCACGTTTGCACCGACCAGCGGTCCCTGTACATTAACACTATCCTACACATTATGGACAATTTACAAACTTGTGCGTCTCTGGAGTGCGGGAGGAAACCGGAGCACCCGGAGAAAACCCACGCAGGTCATGGGTAGAACGTACAAACTCCGTACACACAGCACCCACAGTCAGGATGGAACCCGGGTCTCCGGCGCTGTAAGGCAGCAACTCTACCGCTGCTCCACCGTGACACGCTAATTGGGCACTTATTTGACAGCTGTAAATTGCCAGTTCATTGACCGGTGTAAATGGCCCCTTGTGTATAGGCAAGGGGACGTATTTGCGGTCAGTTGATAGGGATGCGTGGAGAATAGATCACAAAGAAAAGCATTGAGGAAATGCTACATAGTGCTGGAGTAACTCAGCAGGGCGGGCAGCATCACTGGAGAACAAAGATTGGCGAAGTTTCAGGTCAGGCCCTTCTTCAGACTGATGTCCTGTCCAGTTATGTAGCAAAAGGAACAGCAGATGCTGGTTTAAACTGAAGATAGACCCAAAATGCTGAAGTAACTCAGCAGGGCAGGCAGCATCTCTGGATAAAAGGAATGGGTGACGTTTCGGGTCGAGACCCTCCTTCAAGCTGAGTGTCAGGCTCAGTCCGAAGAAGGGTCTCGACCCGAAACGTCACCCATTCCTTCTATCCAGAGATGCTGCCTGTCCCGCTGAGTTACTCCAGCATTTATCCAATATGTTGCATATTGGTTTTTCAGTCTGAAGAACGGTCCCGACCAGGAACGTCACTTATCCTTTGCCTCGAGAGATGCCGCCCTGATCCAGCATTTTGCTTTTTTTTGTCAACCAGCATCTGCAGTTCCTTTGAGGGAATGTGCTTGCCCTGTGTGGTCTGGCATTGGCTGAATGGGCCAAATGGCCTCTGTCACAAATGTCACAACAAAATATAGAGGGGAGAGATGCAGATGCATTGAGTATAGAAGTTGGGAGGTCATGTTGCAGTTGTATAAGACGTTGGTGAGGCCGCATTTAGAGTTCTGTGTTCAGTTCTGCTTTACCTCCATTTCTGCACTCAAAGTGTAATCAAGACATGGAATGGATTCCAAATAGAATGGCGAAGATGAAAAAGAAAATTGGAATTGTGTGGGTCTTTCTAGATAATTGAACTGAAATAGGTCAAAAAAGACTTCATCACCAGATAGACTCCCTTAATTAATCTCCCTTCATTCGCGTTCTGATCACGACCCTAGACTGCTGAATTCTACTGTTTTTAGATTTTTTTAGATTTAGATTTAGATTTAGAGATACAGCGCAGAAACAGGCCCTTCGGCCCAACGAGTCCGCGCCGCCCAGCGATCCCCGCACACTAACACTATCCAACACCCACTAGGGACAATTTTTACATTTGCCCAGCCATTTAGCCTACAAACCTGTACGTCTTTGGAGTGTGGGAGGAAACCCAAGATCTCGGAGAAAACCCACGCAGGTCACGGGGAGAACGTACAAACTCCGTACAGACGGCGCCCGTAGTCAGGATCGAACCTGAGTCTCCGACGCTGCATTCGCTGTAAGGCAGCAACTCTACCGCTGCGCCACCGTGACTGCCCAAACTGTGCTCTCTCAAACTGGAAAAAGGCTTTTGGCACATTGGCCTTCATCATAGAAAATAGGTGCAGGAGTAGGAGTAGGCCATTCAGCCCTTCGAGCCTGCACCGCCATTCAATATGATCATGGCTGATCATCCAACTCAGTATCCTGTACCTGCCTTCTCTCCATACCCCCTGATCCCTTTAGCCACAAGGGCCACATCTAACTCCCTCTTAAATGCCTCAACTACCTTCTGCGGCAGAGAATTCCACAGACTCACCACTCTCTGTGTGAAGAATTGTTTTCTCATCTCGGTCCTAAAAGACTTCCCCCTTATCCTTAAGCTGTGACACCTGGTTCTGGACTCCCCCAACATCGGGAACAATCTTCCCGCATCTAGCCTCTCCAACCCCTTAAGAATTTTATATGTTTCTATAAGATCCCCCCTCAGTCTTCTAAATTCCAGCGAGTACAAGCCTAGTCTATCCAGTCTTTCTTCATATGAAAGTCCTGCCATCCCAGGGATCAATCTGGTGAACCTTCTCTGTACTCCCTCTAAGGCTAGTATAGAAGTTAGGAGATCATGTTGCAGTTGTCCAAGACGTTGGTGAGGCCCACGTCATAGGAAGGATGTTGTCAAGCTGGAAAGGGTATGGAGATAATTTCAAAGACCTGCAAGCTTGTGGGTTAATTGGCTTCTGCAAATTGTCCCTAGTGCAGGATAGAAGGCGTGAACAGATGATCGCTGGTGGGCCGAAGAGCCTGTTCGAATGCTGCATCTCTAAATGTAAAAGCTAAAATACACCTGGAGCAGCGAACAACCTTTTTACAATCTGTGCCAGATTTACAAACCAAACCCACTGTCCCTGAATCTGGAGGTGTGCGTTTTCACACTTCTGTACCTCTTGCCCGATGGGAGAGGGGAGAAGAGGGGGTGACCGGGGTGTGACTCGTCTTTGATCATGATGCTGGCCTTGCTATTTTTGCTGCTATTTTTGTCTTCTTCCAAATTTAGAAAAAGGTAATTTAGCCAGATATTCGTGGTGCTCTCCCATGGGAAGAGGCCTTTCCACTAAAATGAAAGGCATAGATAGAGTGGATGTGACAAGGATGGGTGTGAAAGTCTCAGACCAGAGGTCATAGCAGAATTAAAGGGCGCTCTTTTAGAAAGGAGGTGAGGTAGGAACTTCTTTAGTCAGAGGGTAGTGACCCTGTGGAATCCATTGCCACAGAGGGCTGTGGAGGCCAAGTCAGTGGATATTTTCTAAGGCAGAGGTAGACAAATTCTTGATTAGAATGGGTGTCAGGGGTTATGGGGAGAAGGCAGGAAAATGTGATTAGGAGGCAGAGATCAGCCATGATTGAAAGGGTTCAGAAAAGATTTACGAGGATGTTGCCAGGACTAGAGGGTGTGCGCTACAGGGAGAGGTTGAGTAGGCTGGGTCTCTATTCCGTGGAGCGCAGGAGGATGAGGGGAGATCTTACAGAGGTGTACAAAATCATGAGAGGAATAGATCGGATAGATGCACAGTCTTTAACCTAGAGTAGGGGAATCGAGGACCAGAGGACATAGGTTCAAGGTGAAGGGGAAAAGATTTAATAGGAATCCGAGGGGTATCTTTTTCACAAAGAAGGTGGTGGGTGTATGGAACAAGCTGCCAGAGGAGGTAATTGAGGCTGGGACTATCCCATCATTTAAGAAACAGTTGGACAGGTACATGGATAGGACAGGTTTGGAGGGATATGGACCAAGCGCGGGCAAGTGGGACTAGGGTAGCTGGGACATTGTTGGCCGGTGTGGGCGAGTTGGGCCGAAGGGCCCGTTTCCACACTGTATCACTGTATCACTCTATGACTATATGAATGGCGAAGTGACCTCGATGGGCCGAATGGCCTAATTCTACTCCTATAACTTGTGAACTTGTGAACTTGTGAGATCATGATGACCACCATTTCACACATTTTCACTGAACCTACACTATTCCCATTTTCTATTCCCCTTACATTTTCAACAACTCTCAACCAGAATTTACCTTTCACACAATTTTACAATGGCAAATCAACCTATCAACCCGCACTCATGTGGGATATTGGAGGAACCGGGAGCACCCGGAGGAAACCCATGCGGTCAAAGGGAGAGCATGCAAACTGCATACAATAGACAATAGGTGCAGGAGGAGGCCATTCGGCCCTTCGGCCCTTCGATCATGGCTGATCATTCTCAATCAGTACCCCGTTCCTGCCTTCTCCCCATGCCCCCTGACTCCGCTATCCTTAAGAGCTCTATCTACCTCTCTCTTGAATGCATTCAGAGAATTGGCCTCCACTGCCCTCTGAGGCAGAGAATTCCACAGATTCACAACTCTCTGACTGAAAAAGGTTTTCCTCATCTCCGTTCTAAATGGCCTACCCCTTATTCTTAAACTGTGGCCCCTTGTTCTGGACTCCCCCAACATTGGGAACATGTTTCCTGCCTCTAACGTGTCCAACCCCTTAATAATCTTATACGTTTCGATAAGATCCCCTCTCATCCTTCTAAATTCCAGTGGAAGGCAGGTTGGTCTGTGTGACGGTCTGGTCTGTGTGACGGTCTGGCCTGTGTCCACAACGCTCTGAAATGGCCCTCCTTCCCAAGCTGGTGCTTTTCAGTCTAAGCAGGGGAGATCTGTGATGTGGTGAACTGATTATGTCAGGTTTATCCTATTAGGCAATTACTGGAACATAATCTCTCCCTTCTGCTCTGCCCGAGAGCACTTTGCTCTTCGTTAGGAAGCCTGCCATCACGAAAACAGGATCATTAAGCTACGTGAAATGGAGTGTGATTACTAAGACTGCCTTTAGAGTCATAGTCATACAGCCTAGAAACAGGCCCTTCGGCTCAACGTGTCCACACCGGCCAACATGTCCCCTCTGCACTAGTCCCACCTGCCTGCGTTTGGCCCAGATCCCTCTAAACCTGTCCTATCCATGTACCTTTCAGAAAGCCTTCGACAAGGTCCCACATAGGAGATTATCATATATATACAGCCGGAAACAGGCCTTTTCGGCCCTCCAAGTCCGTGCCGCCCAGCGATCCCCGCACATTAACACTATCCTACACACACTAGGGACAATTTTTACATTTACCCAGCCAATTAACCTACATACCTGTACGTCTTTGGAGTGTGGGAGGAAACCGAAGATCTCGGAGAAAACCCACGCAGGTCACGGGGAGAACGTACAAACTCCATACAGTGCAGCACCCGTAGTCAGGATCGAACCTGAGTCTCCGGCGCTGCATTCGCTGTAAATCAGCAACTCTACCGCTGCGCTACCGTGTCAGATTAGTGGGCAAAATTAGAGCACATGGTATTGGGGTTAGGGTACTGACATGGATAGAAAATTGGTTGACAGACAGAAAGCAAAGAGTGGGGATAAATGGGTCCCTTTCGGAATGGCAGGCAGTGACCAGTGGGGTACCGCAAGGTTCGGTGCTGGGACCCCAGCTATTTACGATATATATTAATGACTTAGATGAAGGGATTAAAAGTACCATTAGCAAATTTGCAGATGATACTAAGCTGGGGGGTAGTGTGAATTGTGAGGAAGATGCAATAAGGCTGCAGGGTGACTTGGACAGGTTGTGTGAGTGGGCGGATACATGGCAGATGCAGTTTAATGTAGATAAGTGTGAGGTTATTCACTTTGGAAGTAAGAATAGAAAGGCAGATTATTATCTGAATGGTGTCAAGTTAGGAAGAGGGGATGTTCAACGAGATCTGGGTGTCCTAGTGCATCAGTCACTGAAAGGAAGCATGCAGGTACAGCAGGCAGTGAAGAAAGCCAATGGAATGTTGGCCTTCATAACAAGAGGAGTTGAGTATAGGAGCAAAGAGGTCCTTCTACAGTTGTACCGGGCCCTGGTGAGACCGCACCTGGAGTACTGTGTGTAGTCTTGGTCTCCAAATTTGAGGAAGGATATTCTTGCTATTGAGGGCGTGCAGCGTAGGTTCACTAGGTTAATTCCCGGAATGGCGGGACTGACGTATGTTGAAAGGCTGGAGCAATTAGGCTTGTATACACTGGAATTTAGAAGGATGAGGGGGGATCTTATTGAAACATATAAGATAATTAGGGGATTGGACACATTAGAGGCAGGAAACATGTTCCCAATGTTGGGGGAGTCCAGAACAAGGGGACACAGTTTAAGAATAAGGGGTAGGCCATTTAGACTGGAGATGAGGAAGAACTTTTTCAGTCAGAGAGTGGTGAAGGTGTGGAATTCTCTGCCTCAGAAGGCGGTGGAGGCCAGTTTCGTTCGATGCTTTCAAGAGAGAGCTGGATAGAGCTCTTCAGGATAGCGGAGTGAGGGGGTATGGGGAGAAGGCAGGAACGGGGTACTGATTGAGAGTGATCAGCCATGATCGCATTGAATGGCGGTGCTGGCTCGAAGGGCTGAATGGCCTACTCCTGCACCTATTGTCTATCGTCTATTGTCTATTGTCTGAATGTTTCTGAAACATTGCGATAGTCCCAGCCTCAACTACCTCCTCCGGCAGCTCGTTCCATACACCCACCACCCTCTGTGTGAAAAAGTTACCCCTCAGATTCCCATTAAATCTTTCCTCCCTCACCTTGAACCTATGTCCTCTGGTCCTCCTGCGCTCCAAGGAATAGAGTCCTAGCCTGCTCAACCTGAATGGCGGTGCTGGCTCGAAGGGCCAAATGGCCTACCCCTCCTGCACCTATTTTCTATATTTCTAAAATCCTCGTGAATCTTCTCTGCTCACACAGTTTGCATTTATTTTTCACGCTTAGTAATCTCGGGCTGAGTGTTGAGGTCACATTCTGGAGATAGATTAGAGTTACAGTAACAAGCAGATATCCAACACCATCTTTTCTCACCTGCTGCACTAAATTGATGAGAAGTCATCATTGTTAGTAAGTGACTTAGGTTGCACCTACATGTTTCCAGTAATGGTCTCAAGTCATTCACAAAATGCTGGAGTAACTCAGCAGGTCAGGCAGCATCTCGGGAGAGAAGGAATGGGTGACGTTTCGGGTCGAGACCCTTCTTCAGACTCACCTGATGGCTGTGGGGAAGAAGCAGCCGATAAAATAAAGGACTCAGGCATGTGAACACAATTGGGCTTTGCGTTTGCCTTGTCTTTGCATTATCTTTCCCGTTAGCAAGGGTGGCGCAGCGGTAGAGTTGCCGCCTTACAGCGAATGCAGCGCCGGAGACCCGGGTTCCATCCCGACCACGGGTGCTGCCTGTATGGAGTTAGTACGTTCTCCCCGGGGTTGGAGAGGCTAGATGCGGGAAGATTGTTCCCGATGTTGGGGGAGTCCAGAACCAGGGGTCACAGCTTAAGGATAAGGGGGAGGTTTTTTAGGACCGAGATGAGAAAACATTTCTTCACACAGAGAGTGGTGAGTCTGTGGAATTCTCTGCCACAGAAGGTAGTTGAGGCCAGTTCATTGGCTATATTTAAGAGGGAGTTAGATGTGGCCCTTGTGGCTAAAGGGATCAGGGGGTATGGAGAGAAGGCAGGTACAGGTTACTGAGGTGGATGATCAGCCATGATCATATTGAATGGTGGTGCAGGCTCGAAGGGCCGAATGGCCTACTCCTGCACCTATTTTCTATGTTTCTATGTTTCTATGACCTGCGTGGGTTCTCTCCGAGATCTTCGCTTTCCTCCCCATACCCCATAGACGTGCAGGCATGTAGTTAAATTGGCTCGGTAAATGTAGAAAAATGTCCCTAGTGTGTGTGTGTGTGTGTAGGATAGTGTTAGTGTGCGGGGATCGCTGGTCGGCGCGGATCCGGTGGGCTGATGGGCCTGTTTCCACGCTGTGTCTCTAAACTAAACTAAACTAAACTACTTTCTAGATGAAGTAAGAGAGACGAGACCATGAGTTTCTGCGGTTGATAAATACTGGATGCGAAAAGCATCTCAAGAGTTCAGGTCACCGGTCGTATAGATAGTGTTGCGTTCATGCCTTGACTGCAACAGCACAGTGATATTATCTCTTGCGTGATAAAGGCTACTGATCAAATCATCAGATACTGCACAGAACCTTAGCAAACTGTGCAAAATTAGCAAATCTTCCTCTGTTCAATGCAGTACAGAACTCCTCTGTGGCAACAGGGCTCTTCTTGGTGTTACTCAAATGTGGTGATGTTCGGAAATGAGTACCAGTTCAGGTTAAGACAATAGACAATAGGTGCAGGAGGAGGCCATTCGGCCCTTCGAGCCAGCACCGCCATTCACCGTGATCATGGCTGATCATTCTCAATCAGTACCCCGTTCCTGCCTTCTCCCCATACCCCCTGACTCCGCTATCCTTAAGAGCTCTATCTAACTCTCTCTTGAAAGCATCCAGAGAATTGGCCTCCACTGCCTTCTGAGGCAGAGAATTCCACAGATACACAACTCTGTGAGTGAAAATGTTTTTCCTCATCTCCGTTCTAAATGGCCTACCCCTTATTCTGAAACTGTGGCCCCTGGTTCTGGACTCCCCCCAACATCGGGAACATGTTTCCTGCCTCTAGCGTGTTCAAGGCAGGTACATTTATATTTAGGTAGGCCGCTCATGTTTCAATCCTACTCTTGGCTGGAATCCGTCACGAGGAAAAAGGACCTGTTGCAGCATATCTCAATGGTCTATACAGCTGCAGAACATATTGCCGTTGTTTAACTAATCCTTTTGTGCATTGGAAACAGTACAACGCAAGCACAATGTGTCACGGTGGCGCAGAGGTAGAGTTGCTGCCTTACGGCGTTTAGCAGCGCCGGAGACCCGGGTTCGATCCCGACTAGGGGTGCTGTCTGTACGTTCTCCCCGTGACCTGCGTGGGTTTTCTCCGAGATCTTCACTTTCCTCCCACACTCCAGAGACGTACAGGTTTGTAGGTTAATTGGGTTGGTGCAAATGCAAAAAAATTGTCCCTAGTGTGTGTGTGTGTAGGTAGTGTTAATGTGCGGGGATCGCTGGTCGGTGTAGACTCGGTGGGCCGAAGGGCCTGTTTCCCGGCTGCATCTCTAAAACGAAAAAAACCTAAAACTGAAACTAAAACAGGTCCTTCAGGCCTACAATGTCCGTGCCGAACACGAAGCCAAGACCTCCCTTTACCTGCCTGCACATGATCCATATCCCTCCAATCCCTGTACACCCATGTGCCTACTAAAAGCCCCTAAATACTACTCTCATAACTGCCACAATCACGACCCCTAGCAAGGTATTCCAGGCACCCACCACCCTCTGCATAAAAAAAACTTACCTCACACATCTATATATTAAAACTCTCGTTTGTTTGTTTGTTTGTTTGTTTGTTCCTGAACTACAGCCAAAGCGGGACACGATAGCGCGACAATTTTAGGCCCACCTTGCTCACCGTCATCCCTTTGGTGCTAATGGAAGTTTCATTGAAATCAGTGATATATATTTTTAAAGTTATTCACATTTTAAAGTTAAAATCTATCTCCTAGGGAGGGAGGGGGTGGAGGGGAGGGGGGGGGAGGGAGAGGAGGGAGGAGGGGAGGGAGGGGAGGGGGAGGGGAGGAGAGAGGGGGAGGGAGGGGGGGAGGGATGTGGAGGGGGGGAGAGGAGGAGAGGAGGGGAGGAGCGGGGGAGAAGAGGAGGGGGAGAGGGTGCTGCACCAATGCAGGAGAGGTTTGGGCCCAACAGGTCCACTTGGTCTGGTCTCCTTTAAACTGTGCCTATCTCCTTTAACCTATGCCCTTGAGTCTTTGATATTTTCAATCCTGGGAAATAGTTTCTGACTCTCCATCTTTTAGATTTAGATTTAGAGATACAGCGCGGAAACAGGCCCTTCGGCCCACCGGGTCCGCGCCGCCCAGCGATCCCCGCACATTAACGCTATCCTACACACACTAGGGACAATTTTTACATTTACCCAGTCAATTAACCTACACGTTTTTGGAGTGTGGGAGGAAACCGAAGATCTCGGAGAAAACCCACGCAGGTCACGGGGAGAACGTACAAACTCTGTACAGACGGCGCCCGTAGTCAGGATCAGACCTGAGTATCCGACACTGCATTCGCTGTAAGGCAGCAACTCTACCGTGCCGCCTATGCACCTCAAGTTTATATATACTTTTATCAGTTCGTCGTTCCAGAGAAGAAAATCCAAGTCTGTCCAATCTCTCCCTGGAGCTAATACCCCCTGATCCAGACATCATTCTGGTAAACCTCCTCTGCATCTTTTCCAAAACCTCCACACCCTTCTTGTAAGGTGGCAACCAGAACTGCATGTTAATCTCGAAATGCAGCCTAACTAAAGTCCTAAAGTCCTAAACTTCCTGATTCTGGAACTCAAAATTTAGGCAGTGCAGCGTAGGTTCACGAGATTGATCCCTGGGATGGCGGGACTGTCATATGAGGAAAGATTGAAAAGACTAGGCTTGTATTCACTGGAGTTTAGAAGAATGAGAGGGGATCTTATAGAGACATATAAAATTATAAAATGACTGGACAAGCTAGATGCAGGGAAAAATGTTCCCAATGTTGGGCGAGTCCAGAACCAGGGGCCACAGTATTAGAATAAAGGGGAGGCCATTTAAAACTGAGGTGAGAAGGAACTTTTCCACCCAGTGAGTTGAGAATTTGTGGAATTCTCTGCCACAGAGGGCAGTGGTGGCCAATTCACTGGATGGATTTAAGAGAGAGTTAGATAGAGCTCTAGAGGCTAGCGGAATCAAGGGATAGTGGGAGAAGGCAGGCACGGGTTATTGACTGGGGACGATCAGCCATGATCACGATGAATGGCAGTGCTGGCTCGAAGGGCCGAATGGCCTCCTCCTACACCTATTTTCTATGTTTCTATGTTTCTTATCTACTTTAAAAAGTAGGAAGGAACAGATCATGGATTAAAGCCTGTTTGCCCAAAATCAGTAATGGGGAAACTATTGGAAACAGTGTCTGAAGGGACAGTTAAAGAGTGAAAAGAGTCAAGAGTGTTTAATTGTTTAGTTTAGAGATACAGCGCGGAAACAGGTCCATTGGCCCACCGGGTCCGCGCCGACCAGCGATCCCCGCACATTAACACCATCCTACACCCACTAGGGACAATTGTTACGTTTACCAACCCAATTAACCTACAAACCTGTACGTCTTTGGAGTGTGGGAGGAAACCGAAGATCTCGGAGAAAACCCACGCAGGTCACGGGGAGAACGTACAAACTCCGTACAGACGGCACCCGTAGTCAGGATCGAACCCGGGTCTCCGGCGCTGCATTCGCTGTAAGGCAGCAACTCAACCACTGCGCCACCGTGACCACCCATTTGTCATATGTATCAGCAGCAAACAGTGTAATTCATACTTGCAACAGTATAACAGGCCTGTGAACACCGTACAGATAGACAATATAATCAATAAATCAATCAATAAATTAGCAACCACGAGACTAGTGCAAAATAAACCCCAAAGTCTTTTGTGCAACTAAAGACAGTCCATAACTGAGGTGAGAAAAAAACGTTTTCACCCAGAGAGTTGTGAATTTGTGGAATTCTCTGCCGCAGAGGGCAGTGGAGGCCGATTCACTGGATGAATTTAAAAGAGAGTTAGATAGAGCTCTAAGGGCTTGTGGAATCAAGGGGATATGGGGAGAAGGCAGGCACGGGTTACTGATTGTGGACGATCAGACATGGTCAGAATGAATGGCGGTGCTGGCTCGAAGGGCCGAATGGCCTCCTCCTGCACCTATTTTCTATGTTTCTATGTTAATCATAAAGAAAGCCCATCGACGCTCTACTTCAATGCAAGATTGATCAGATTTGAAATAACTAAAAAGGCAATACGTGGAGAAAAG
The DNA here is from genome assembly GCF_053455715.1 of Rhinoraja longicauda. Classification (NCBI taxonomy): domain Eukaryota; kingdom Metazoa; phylum Chordata; class Chondrichthyes; order Rajiformes; family Arhynchobatidae; genus Rhinoraja; species Rhinoraja longicauda. The sequence continues at coordinate 97,190,725 of NC_135955.1, read as the reverse complement.
ATGAAATCGGAAGGTAAGCCAGCGAATAATGTAAAAGAGGATAGCAAGAGTTTCTTCAGTTAGAGATAAGAGCAAGAAAGAGGCAAGGGTGGGCATTGGTCCGCTGGAGAATGATGCAGGAGAAGTGATAATGGGGAAGAAAGAAATGGCAGAGAAGTTGAATAACATTTTTTGCATCAGTCTTCACAGTAGAAGACACCAGCAACGTGCCTGAAATTCAAGAGAGTCAGGGGGTGGAAGTTAGTGGAGTGGCTATTACCAGGGAGAAGGTGCTGGGGAAGCTGAAAGGGCTGAAAAACCCAAGCAGGTCACGGGGAGAACGTACAAACTCCGTATAGACAGAAATCCAGGTTCGATCCTGACTACGGGTGCTGTCTATACGGAGTTTGTACGTTCTCCCCGTGACCTGCTTGGGTTTTTCCTCCCACACTCCAATGCCTCTACTATCTCTAAGAGTCTTAGGGTCTACGCCAAAACATTATGACCACTGACAGGCGAAGTGACTAACATTGGTTATCTTGTTACAATGGCACCTGTCAAGGGGTGGGATATATTAGGCAGCAAGTGAACAGTCAGTTCTTGAAGTTGACGTGTTGGATGCAGGAGAAATGGGCAGGAGTAAAGACCTGAGCGACTTTGACAAGGGCCAAATTGTTATGGCCAGACGACTGTGTCAGAGCATCTCTGAAACGGCAAGGCTTGTGGGGTGCTCCCGGTCAGCAGTGGTGAGTACCGACCCTACAGTGGTCCGAGGAGGGACAAACCACAAACCGGCGACAGACAGGGTGTTGGGCGCCCAAGGCTCATCGATGCGCGAGGGCAACGAAGGCTATCCCGTCTGGTCCGAACCGACAGAAGGTCGACTGTGGCACAAATCACGGAAAATGTTGATGGTGGTCACGGGAGGAATGTGTCACAATACACAGTGCATCGCACCCTGCTGCTTATGGGGCTGCACACGGACGACCAACGGCATATTAGGCAGGTGGGCATAATGTTTTGGCTCATCAGGTGATAATGTTTTGGCAGTTCAGTGTATATATACACACATAACACATATATATAGATACACACATTATATATATATATATATATGTATTTATTCACAAAATGCTGGAGTAACTCAGCAGGTCAGGCAGCATCTCGGGAGAGAAGGAATGGGTACAGTTTCGAGTCGAGACCCTTCTTCAGACTGATTAATTGGCTTGGTATAAATGTAAATTGTCTGTAGGATTGGACTCTAGTGCGTAGGATAGTGTTAATGTGCGGGGATCGCTGGTCGGCGCGGACTCGGTGGGCCGAAGGGCCTGTTTCCATGCGGTATCTCAAAACTAAACTCAATTCAACCTTTGCCCCCCATCGATGAACTGTACACTGCAAGGGCCAGGAAGCGAGCGGGCAAGATCATCTCTGACCCCCTCTCACCCTGGCCACAAACTCTTTGAAGCACTTCCCTCTGGAAAGCGACTCCGGACTGTCAAAGCAGCCACAGCCGGACATAAAAACAGTTTTTTTCCCCACGAGTGATCGTTCTATTCAATAACCAAAGTCTGGAGTCTCTTTTTTTGCTCTGGTTTATTTTCACCCTCATGTTTAGCCCCACGAGTGATAGTTCTATTCAACAACCAAAGTCTGTAGTCTCTGTTTTTTGCTCTGGTTTATTTTCACCCTCATGTTTAGACCGTAACGTTGTATCCTTATTGTTTTGATGTGTTTATGCTTTATTCTTAATTGTTAACTGTATGTTTGTGTTGTCATTTGTGAGCGGAGCACCAAGGCACATTCCTTGTACATGCACATACTTGGCCAATAAAGTTATTCATTCATTCATTCCACATAAACTTCAAAGTCAGGTTGGCAGAAACTTTGGGGAAACTGCTTGTACATTGCCACATTGTTTCTCAGGACTTTTGTGACCATTCCAATAATCCTCCTCCAAAGCCCTTGGCTGGGAGATCAGGAGATCCCTCCAAGAACTAGAATCCAGAAAATCCAGGTAATTATAAAGAGTAATATTCTTCATTTAACAATAAAAATAATGATCACATGGCCACGATGGGAGGGAATCCAGAGTGTTTTATCTTCATGTGTCCCAGATGGAACAATGAAATTCTTACTTGCAGCAGCACAACAGAAAAAAAGGTTGTGCATTTAAGTGTGAGAGTATACAGTATAAGAAAATAACTGCAGATGTTGGTACAAATCGAAGGTATTTATTCACAAAATGCTGGAGTAACTCAGCAGGTCAGGCAGCATCTCGGGAGAGAAGGAATGGGTGACGTTTCGGGTCAAGACCCTTCTTCAGACTGATACACACACATATATATATATATATCAAGTCAAGTCAAGTCAAATTTATTTGTCACATACACATACTCGATGTGCAGTGAAATGAAAGTGGCATATATATATATATATATATATATATATACATATCGATCAGCCAAAACATTATGACCACTGACAGGGGAAGTGACTAACATTGATTGTCTTGTTACAATGGCACCTGTCAAGGGGTGGGATATATTAGGCAGCAAGTGAACAGTCAGTTCTTGAAGTTGATGTGTTGGATGCAGGAGAAATGGGCAGGAGTAAAGACCTGAGCGACTTTGACAAGGGCCAAATTGTTACGACCAGACGACTGTGTCAGAGCATCTCTGAAACGGCAAGGCTTGTGGGGTGCTCCCGGTCAGCAGTGGTGATTACCGACCGACAGTGGTCCGATATATATGTATTTATTAGGGCGGCACGGTAGCGCAGCGGTAGAGTTGCTGCTTTACAGCGAATGCAGCGCCGGAGACTCAGGTTCGATCCTGACTACGGGTGCTGCACTGTAAGGAGTTTGTACGTTCTCCCCGTGACCTGCGTGGGTTTTCTCCGAGATCTTCGGTTTCCTCCCACACTCCAAAGACGTACAGGTATGTAGGTTAATTGGCTGGGTAAAATGTAAAAATTGTCCCTAGTGACGCTGGGCGGCACGGACTTGGAGGGCCGAAAAGGCCTGTTTCCAGCTGTATATATATGATATGATGATATGATGATATTCACAAAATGCTGGAGTAACTCAGCAGGTCAGGCAGCATCTCGGGAGAGAAGGAATGGGTGACGTTTCAGGCCGAGACCCTTCTTCAGTCTGAAGAAGGGTCTCGACCCGAAACGTCACCCATTCCCTCTCTCCTGAGATGCTGCCTGACCCGCTGAGTTACTCCAGCATTTTGTGAATAAATACCTTCGATTTGTACCAGCATCTGCAGTTATTTTCTTATACTATATATATATGTATATGTACATTATATAATTTTCTGGATTCTAGTTCTTGGAGGGATCTCCTGTCCTCCAGCCAAGGCTTTGGAGGAGGATTATTGGAATGGTCACAAAAGTCCTGAGAAACAATGTGGTAATGTACAAGCAGTTTCTCCAAAGTTTCTGCCAACCTGACAATAGACAATAGACAATAGGTGCAGGAGTAGGCCATTCAGCCCTTCGAGCCAGCACCGCCATTCAATGCGATCATGGCTGATCACTCTCAATCAGTACCCCGTTCCTGCCTTCTCCCCATACCCCCTCACTCCGCTATCCTTAAGAGCTCTATCCAGCTCTCTCTTGAAAGCATCCAACGAACTGGCCTCCACTGCCTTCTGAGGCAGAGAATTCCACACCTTCACCACTCTCTGACTGAAAAAGTTCTTCCTCATCTCCGTTCTAAATGGCCTACCCCTTATTCTTAAACTGTGGCCCCTTGTTCTGGACTCCCCAACATTGGGAACATGTTTCCTGCCTCTAATGTGTCCAATCCCCTAATTATCTTATATGTTTCAATAAGATCCCCCCCTCATCCTTCTAAATTCCAGTGTATACAAGCCCAATCGCTCCAGCCTTTCAACATACGACAGTCCCGCCATTCCGGGAATTAACCTAGTGAACCTACGCTGCACGCCCTCCATAGCAAGAATATCCTTCCTCAAATTTGGAGACCAAAACTGCACACAGTACTCCAGGTGCGGTCTCACCAGGGCCCGGTACAACTGCAGAAGGACCTCTTTGCTCCTATACTCAACTCCTCTTGTTACGAAGGCCAACATTCCATTGGCTTTCTTCACTGCCTGCTGTACCTGCATGCTTCCTTTCATTGACTGATGCACTAGGACACCCAGATCTCGTTGAACTCCCCCTCCTCCTAACTTGACTTTGAAGTTTATGTAGAATATGCACCAGAGCTGAATTTAGTTCAGTTATCTATATACTAAAACTCTCGTTAGTTAGTTTGTTTGTTCCTGATCTACAGCCAAAACTGTACATGATAGCGCAACAGTTTTAGGCCCACCTTACTCACCGTCGTCCCTTTGGTGCTAATGGAAGATGTTTCATTGAAATCGGTGTTATAGTTTAGTTATTCACATTTTAAAGTTTAAAACTCTCCTAGGGAGGGAGGGAGGGAGGGGGGAAGAGGGAGGATAAGGGGTTTGAGGGGTTGAAGTGGGGGGGGGTGGGAAGGGAGGTAGGGGAGGTGGGGGAGAGAAGGGGGGAGAGAAGGGGGGAGAAGGATGGGGAGAAGGGTGGGGAGAAGGGGGGAGAGAGAAGGGGGAGAGAAGGGGAGGAGAGAAGGGGAGAGAGAAGGGGGAGAGAAGGGGGAGAGAAGGGGGAGAGAAGGGGGGGAGAGAAGGGGGAGAGAAGGGGGAGAGAAGGGGGGGAGAGAAGGGGGGAGAGAAGGGGGAGAGAAGGGGGAGAGAAGGGGGGAGAGAAGGGGGAGAGAAGGGAGGGAGAGAAGGGGAGGGAGAGAAGGGGGAGAGAAGGGGGGAGAGAAGGGGGGAGAGAAGGGGGGAGAGAAGGGGGGAGAGAAGGGGGGAGAGAAGGGGGAGAGAAGGGGGAGAGAAGGGGGGAGAGAAGGGGGGAGAGAAGGGGGGAGAGAAGGGGGGAGAGAAGGGGAGGGAGAGAAGGGAGGGAGAGAAGGGGAGGGAGAGAAGGGGAGGGAGAGAAGGGGAGGGAGAGAAGGGAGGGAGAGAAGGGGGGAGAGAAGGGGAGAGAAGGGGGGAGAGAAGTGGAGGGAGAGAAGGGGAGGGAGAGAAGGGGGAGAGAAGGGGAGGGAGAGAAGGGGGAGAGAAGGGGGGAGAGAAGGGGGGAGAGAAGGGGAGGGAGAGAAGGGGAGGGAGAGAAGGGGAGGGAGAGAAGGGGGAGAGAAGGGGAGGGAGAGAAGGGGAGGGAGAGAAGGGGAGGGAGAGAAGGGGAGAGAGAAGGGAGAGAAGGGGAGAAGGGGGAGAGAAGGGGAGAGAAGGGGGGAGAGAAGGGGGGAGAGAAGGGGGGAGAGAAGGGGGAGAGAAGGGGGAGAGAAGGGGGAGAGAAGGGGGAGAGAAGGGGGAGAGAAGGGGGGAGAGAAGGGGGGAGAGAAGGGGGGAGAGAAGGGGGGAGAGAAGGGGGAGAGAAGGGGAGAGGGGGAGAGAAGGGGGGAGAGAAGGGGGAGAGAAGGGGGGAGAGAAGGGGGAGAGAAGGGGGAGAGAAGGGAGGGAGAGAAGGGGAGGGAGAGAAGGGGAGGGAGAGAAGGGGGGAGAGAAGGGGGAGAGAAGGGGGGAGAGAAGGGGGGAGAGAAGGGGGGAGAGAAGGGGGGAGAGAAGGGGGGAGAGAAGGGGGGAGAGAAGGGGGGAGAGAAGGGGGGAGAGAAGGGGGGAGAGAGGGGGGGAGAGAAGGGGGAGAGAAGGGGGAGAGAAGGGGGGAGAGAAGGGGAGGGAGAGAAGGAGAGGGAGAGAAGGGGGGAGAGAAGGGGGGAGAGAAGGGGGGAGAGAAGTGGAGGGAGAGAAGGGGAGGGAGAGAAGGGGGGAGAGAAGGGGAGGGAGAGAAGGGGGAGAAGGGGGAGCAGAAGGGGGAGAGAAGGGGGAGAGAAGGGGGGAGAGAAGGGGGGAGAGAAGGGGAGGGAGAGAAGGGGAGGGAGAGAAGGGGAGGAGAGAAGGGGAGGGAGAGAAGCGGGAGAGAAGGGGGAGAGAAGGGGGAGAGAAGTGGAGGGAGAGAAGGGGAGGGAGAGAAGGGGAGGGAGAGAAGGGGGAGGAGAGAAGGGGGAGAAGGGGAGGGAGAGAAGGGGGGAGGGGAGAAGGGGGGAGAGAAGGGGGGAGAAGGGGGGAGAGAAGGGGGAGAGAAGGGAGAAGGGGGAGAGAAGGGGGAGAGAAGGGGGGAGAGAAGGGGGGAGAGAAGGGGGAGAGAGAAGGGGGGAGAGAGGGGGAGAGAAGGGGGGAGAGAAGGGGGGAGAGAAGGGGGAGGAGAGAAGGGGGAGAGAAGGGAGAGAGGGAGAGAAGGGGGGAGAAGGGGAGGGAGAAGGGGGAGAGAAGGGGGAGAGAAGGGGAGAGAAGGGGAGAGAAGGGGGGAGAGAAGGGGGAGAGGGGAGAAGGGGGAGAGAAGGGGGAGAAGGGGGAGAGAAGGGGAGGAGGAAGGGGGAGAGAAGGGGGGAGAAGGGGGGAGAGAAGGGGGAGAGAAGGGGGAGAGAGAAGGGGAGAAGGGGAGAGAAGGGGGGAGAGAAGGGGGAGAGAAGGGGGAGAGAAGGGGAGAGAAGGGGGGAGAGAAGGGGGAGAGAGAAGGGGGGAGAGAAGGGGGAGAGAGAGGGGGAGAGAAGGGGGAGAGAAGGGGGGAGAGAAGGGGGAGAGAAGGGGGAGAGAAGGGGAGAGAAGGGGAGAGAAGGGGGAGAGAAGGGGGGAGAAGGGAGATGGGGGCGAGAAGGGGGAGAGAAGGGGGGAGAGAAGGGGGGAGAAGGGGGAGAGAGAAGGGGGAGAGAAGGGGGGGAGAGAAGGGGGAGAGAAGGGGGAGAGCAGGGGGAGAGAAGGGGGAGAGGGGGGGAGAGAAGGGAGGGAGAGAAGGGGGAGAGAAGGGGGGGAGAGAAGGGGGGAGAGAAGGGGAGAAGGAGAGAAGGGGGAGAGAAGGGGGAGAGAAGGGGGGAGAGAAGGGGGAGAGAAGGGGGAGAGAAGGGGGAGAGAAGGGAGAGAAGGGGGAGAGAAGGGGAGAGAGAAGGGGGAGAGAAGGGGGAGAGAGGGGAGAGGGGGGAGAGAAGGGGAGAGAAGGGGGAGAGAAAGGGGGAGAGAAGGGGGAGAGAAGGGGGGAGAGAAGGGGGGAGAGAAGGGGAGAGAGAGAAGGGGAGAGAAGGGGGAGAGAAGGGGGAGAGAAGGGGGAGAGAAGGGGGAGAGAAGGGGGAGAGAAGGGAGGAGAGAAGGGGGGAGAGAAGGGGGAGAGAAGGGGGGAGAGAAGGGGGGAGAGAAGGGGGAGAGAGGGGGAGAGAAGGGGGAGAGAAGGGGGAGAGAAGGGGGGAGAGAAGGGGGAGAGAAGGGGAGAGAAGGGGGAGAAGGGGGAGAGAAGGGGGAGAGAAGGGGAGGAGAGAAGGGGGAGAGAAGGGGGAGAGAAGGGGAGAGAAGGGAGGAGAGAAGGGGGAGAGAAGGGGGAGAGAAGGGGGAGAGAAGGGGAGAGAAGGGGGAGAGAAGGGGGAGAGAAGGGGGAGAGAAGGGGAGAGAAGGGGGAGACGAAGGGGGAGAGAAGGGGGAGAGAAGGGGAGAGAAGGGGGAGAGAAGGGGGGAGAGAAGGGGGAGAGAAGGGAGAGAAGGGGGAGAGAGGGGGAGAGAAGGGGGAGAGAAGGGGGAGAGAAGGGGGGAGAGAAGGGGGAGAGAAGGGGGAGAGAAGGGGGAGAGAGGGGGAGAGAAGGGGGAGAGAAGGGGGAGAGAAGGGGGAGAGAAGGGGGAGAGAAGGGGGAGAGAAGGGGGGAGAGAAGGGGGAGAGAAGGGGGAGAGAAGGGGGGAGAGAAGGGGGAGAGAAGGGGGAGAGAAGGGGGAGAGAAGGGGAGGGGAGAGAAGGGGGAGAGAAGGGGGAGAGAAGGGGGAGAGAAGGGGAGAGAAGGGGGAGAGAAGGGGGAGAGAAGGGGGAGAGAAGGGGGAGAGAAGGGGGAGAGAAGGGGGGAGAGAAGGGGGGAGAGAAGGGGAGAGAAGGGGGAGAGAAGGGGGGGAGAAGGGGGGGAGAAGGGGGAGAGAAGGGGGAGAGAAGGGGGAGAGAAGGGGGAGAGAAGGGGGAGAGAAGGGGGAGAGAAGGGGGAGAGAAGGGGGAGAGAAGGGGGAGAGAAGGGGGGAGAGAAGGGGGAGAGAAGGGGAGAGAAGGGGGAGA